>NC_091169.1:28604590-28649590 GCF_040958095.1 Procambarus clarkii
GTGTTGGGCCTTCAAACACAGCCCCCTTACCTTCCTAGTGGGGGGGAGGGGTGAGGGAGAGGGGTGAGGGAGAGGGTGAGGGGTGAGGGAGAGGGTGAGGGGTGAGGGAGAGGGTGAGGGGTGAGGGGTGAGGGAGAGGGTGAGGGGTGAGGGAGAGGGTGAGGGGTGAGGGAGAGGGAGAGGGGTGAGGGAGAGGGAGAGGGGTGAGGGAGAGGGGTGAGGGGTGAGGGAGAGGGGTGAGGGGTGAGGGGTGAGGGAGAGGGGTGAGGGGTGAGAGGAGAGGGGTGAGGGAGAGGGTGAGGGGTGAGGGAGAGGGAGAGGGAGAGGGGTGAGGGAGAGGGGTGAGGGAGAGGATGAGGGGTGAGGGAGAGGGAGAGGGGTGAGGGAGAGGGTGAGGGGTGAGGGAGAGGGAGAGGGGTGAGGGAGAGGGGTGAGGGAGAGGGTGAGGGGTGAGGGAGAGGGTGAGGGGTGAGGGAGAGGGTGAGGGGTGAGGGAGAGGGAGAGGGGTGAGGGAGAGGGAGAGGGGTGAGGGGTGAGGGAGAGGGGTGAGGGAGAGGGGTGAGGGGTGAGAGGAGAGGGGTGAGGGAGAGGGTGAGGGGTGAGAGGAGAGGGGTGAGGGAGAGGGAGAGGGGTGAGGGAGAGGGGTGAGGGGTGAGGGAGAGGGGTGAGGGGTGAGAGGAGAGGGGTGAGGGAGAGGGTGAGGGGTGAGGGAGAGTGAGAGAAGGAGAGGGGAAGATGAGAGTGAGGTATGAGGTGTGAAGATATGAGACTGGTCCAAGAAAATGTAAATTTTGGGCGCGACAAAACTGGATATACGACGACAGAAAAATAGGAAAGTTCAAGTGATAATCGTAAAAGCGAAGGAAGAGAAGCCGAAGGAAAACAAATAGAGAGGAAAAGGAGTAGCAGTAGTAAGTGCAAATGAGAGAAATACCAGCGTCTCCCAAGACCGTCCATAACGAGCCGAGCTGTTAGACGGTAACAACCCAACCACCGGCCAACCAGTGGGAACCGGTCGGCCGAGCGGACAGCACGCTGGACTTGTGATCCTGTGGTCCTGGGTTCGATCCCAGGCGCCGGCGAGAAACAATGGGCAGAGTTTCTTTCACCCTATGCCCCTGTTACCTAGCAGTAAAATAGGTACCTGGGTGTTAGTCAGCTGTCACGGGCTGCTTCCTTGGGGGTGGAGGCCTGGTCGAGGACCGGGCCGCGGGGACACTAAAGCCCCGAAATTATCTCAAGATAACCATCTCAAGATAACCATCTCAAGTGTTGTAACTGTGGACGATCGTATCAATGTTAAAGACACACAGAAAGTACAATTTGGCACTATTCATTTGACACAGTCCGAAAAACAACAACAAATCAAGCTGAAAAGTAAAACTTTTAACTAAAGAAACTAAAAAAACTTAAAACTAAATATTACTAGGCCTATTATAGCTCATATATGTACTATATTAGGCCTCAGATAGCGTGTATTAGGAATAGGAAGGTTAGGTTAGGCTTCCTTAACAACGTAAATGGAACCCAAAATTCAGGTTCGTTCAAATTCGAAAGTACCAAATTGTACTTTCTAGCTGGCCATCACGTCCATATGACAATAACATCGTTACTATGAGTACTTTCGTTTTAAGACCACGAGGTAGCCCCAAGTTAGCCCCATGATAGCCAGAAGGTAGCCCTAAGATAGCCAGAAGGTAGCCCTAAGATAGCCAGAAGGTAGCCCTAAGATAGCCAGAAGGTAGCCCTAAGATAGCCAGAAGGTAGCCCTAAGATAGCCAGAAGGTAGCCCTAAGATAGCCAGAAGGTAGCCTCAAGATAGCCAGAAGGTAGCCCTAAGATAGCCAGAAGGTAGCCCTAAGATAGCCAGAAGGTAGCCCTAAGATAGCCAGAAGGTAGCCTCAAGATAGCCAGAAGGTAGCCCTAAGATAGCCAGAAGGTAGCCCTAAGATAGCCAGAAGGTAGCCCTAAGATAGCCAGAAGGTAGCCCTAAGATAGCCAGAAGGTAGCCTCAAGATAGCCCCCAAGATAGAAGGTAGCCTCCAAGATAGCCCCATGATACCCACAAGGTAGCCACAAGATAACCCCCAAGATAGCCCCATGATACCCACAAGGTAGCCACAAGATAACCCCAAGATAGCCACACGGTAGCCTCAAGATAACCCCAAGACAGCCACAAGATAGCCCCAAGATAGCCAGAAGGTTGCCCCAAGATAACCCCAAGATAGCCACAAGATAACCCCCAAGATAGCCCCATGATACCCACAAGGTAGCCACAAGATAACCCCAAGATAGCCCCATGATAGCCACAAGGTAGCCTCAAGATAATCACAAGATCGCCCCAAGATAACCTCCAAGATAGCCACAAGGAAGCCCCAAGATAACACCACAAGGTAGCCCCAAAAGTAGCCCCAATGTAGTCCTTTAACACCAATGTCTTTGCCAGAATTTCAGTTCACTATGTAATGTATTTATATATTTACTAAATGCTGGCGTGAGGCATCAGTGTGTGAACGGAGAGGTGTTGGCTAATGAGAGAACGATGGGGTGATGAGGGAGAGGGCGTGAGACAGATAGGGTAAGAGAAGGGAGAGATGGGAGAGGAGGGAGATGAGAGAAGGGTGAGAGAAAGGGTGCCATTGGAGGGGAGAGTGGTCCAAGTATTTTCTTTGAGGGGAACACTGTAATTGGGTGTTTGGATTGTCGAGGGTAAATAGGATGTAATTACGCTGATTTTTGGGATCATGAATGTTTAGTTGTTTAACGAGGGATGTGGGAGAGAGAGAGAGAGAGAGAGAGAGAGAGAGAGAGAGAGAGAGAGAGAGAGAGAGAGAGAGAGAGAGAGAGAGAGAGAGAGAGAGAGAGAGAGAGAGTCACAGTGGGAAGAGAGAAATGAACAGCAACACAATTTTTCGAGCGAATCTTCAATTCGACATAGCCGAAGCACAACATATTAGGCACTCGTCCAACTCTCACCATCCAGCCTACACTTTGCACTATCATCCTCAAGAGGATGATGACGGACGTCACCCCTCACCTGTTGCCCCAGTTGACGTCTGCTGGGTAACTCATCACCTCATGCTACATGAGGTGATGAGTTACATGACACATATAACACCAAGCCTGCTCCCCAGAAGGATTCGAATCCAGACAGCCGAGGAGCACTATGCACCTTGGCGTACCTGGTACCTTAACCACTAGACCACACTGACTGTACAAAAGTCTTGGTAGTCGTGAGACTATTTATCCAAGATGCGACAGCGCTCGGTGGCGCCACGTGACCAACACAAATGAACACAAGAGAGTTCATGTTCACTCAACCCAACTCTTGTGTGTTGCTATATGTATATAACGGCGGGAGACCGTTACGTTTTCTATGTTTGGGATCCATCTGTTAGGTTAGGGTCGGGTAATTTAATACGATATTATCTGTTCTGTAACCCATTCCCAAGTTTATACTCGTCCGAGATGTTGCCGACCCCGACATCTCCCCCCTCCCCTTGCCCCCCCTCTCCCTTCCTCCATCTTCCTAGCCCCCCCCCCCTCTCCTCTTAAACCCCCCACGCCCCCCTTTTCTCTCTCCCCCCTTCCCCCGCTACCAGTGGGCCCGGGGGGGGCGGCCCTTTGACAGGTACAACAATTAACATACCTGCACATCGACGCTCCCACTCCTGTGTTTGTCAACACTGACCCCTGCTTTTCTTTGCCCCCCCCTCTGCTTTCTTTGTCTCCTCCCCCCCCCCTCCCTCTGCTTTCTTTGTCTCCTCCCCCCCCCCTCCCTCTGCTTTCTTTGCCCCCTCCCCCCCCTCCCTCTGCTTTCTTTGTCTCCTCCCCCCCCTCCTGTGTTTGTCAACACTGACCCCTGCTTTTCTTTGCCCCCCCTCTGCTTTCTTTGTCTCCTCCCCCCCTCCCTCTGCTTTCTTTGCCCCCTCCCCCCCCCCCTCCCTCTGCTTTCTTTGTCCCCTTCCCCCCCCCCCCTCCTGTGTTTGTCAACACTGACCCCTGCTTTTCTTTGCCCCCCCCTCTGCTTTCTTTGTCTCCTCCCCCCCTCCCTCTGCTTTCTTTGTCCCCTCCCCCCCCCCCTCCCTCTGCTTTCTTTGTCTCCTCCCCCCCTCCCTCTGCTTTCTTTGTCTCCTCCCCCCCCCCCTCCCTCTGCTTTCTTTGTCCCCTTCCCCCTCCCCCCCCCCCTCCTGTGCTTGTCGACGCTGGTTCCTGCTTCTCTCTGTGGAGGCGGTGTTGCCGCTCTCACCTGCTGGAGAGTTTATCTGTCGCAATAAAAATCAAGTCCCCGACATGCTCGTTGATGGTGTGTTTGTTTGTCCTTGTTCTCCGATGCTGCTTGTCCTTGTTCTCCGATGCTGCTTGTCCTTGTTCTCCGATGCTGCTTGTCCTTGTTCTCCGATGCTGCGTGGTGTTCTTGTGCCGCGGGGATGTTTACTGTTTGTTGTGTTTGTTGGCAACACCGGAGGTAAACACGGCCGCATTCTCGCTACCTGGCAAAGGATAACTTAATTGTGGGGTGTACCTTGCTGTACGGTGTAGGTACAGTGTGGGGTGTACCTTGCTGTACGGTGTAGGTACAGTGTGAGGTGTACCTTGCTGTACGGTGTAGGTACAGTGTGGGGTGTACCTTGCTGTACGGTGTAGGTACAGTGTGAGGTGTACTTTGCTGTACGGTGTAGGTACAGTGTGAGGTGTACTTTGCTGTACGGTGTAGGTACAGTGTGAGGTGTACTTTGCTGTACGGTGTAGGTACAGTGTGAGGTGTACTTTGCTGTACGGTGTAGGTACAGTGTGAGGTGTACTTTGCTGTACGGTGTAGGTACAGTGGGGGTGTACTTTGCTGTACGGTGTAGGTACAGTGTGAGGTGTACTTTGCTGTACGGTGTAGGTACAGTGTGAGGTGTACCTTGCTGTACGGTGTAGGTACAGTGTGGGGTGTACTTTGCTGTACGGTGTAGGTACAGTGTGGGGTGTACTTTGCTGTACGGTGTAGGTACAGTGTGGGGTGTACTTTGCTGTACGGTGTAGGTACAGTGTGAGGTGTACCTTGCTGTACGGTGTAGGTACAGTGTGAGGTGTACCTTGCTGTACGGTGTAGGTACAGTGTGAGGTGTACCTTGCTGTACGGTGTAGGTACAGTGTGAGGTGTACCTTGCTGTACGGTGTAGGTACAGTGTGAGGTGTACTTTGCTGTACGGTGTAGGTACAGTGTGAGGTGTACTTTGCTGTACGGTGTAGGTACAGTGTGGGGTGTACTTTGCTGTACGGTGTAGGTACAGTGTGGGGTGTACTTTGCTGTACGGTGTAGGTACAGTGAGGGGTGTACTTTGCTGTACGGTGTAGGTACAGTGTGAGGTGTACTTTGCTGTACGGTGTAGGTACAGTGTGAGGTGTACCTTGCTGTACGGTGTAGGTACAGTGTGAGGTGTACTTTGCTGTACGGTGTAGGTACAGTGTGAGGTGTACCTTGCTGTACGGTGTAGGTACAGTGTGAGGTGTACTTTGCTGTACGGTGTAGGTACAGTGTGAGGTGTACTTTGCTGTACGGTGTAGGTACAGTGTGGGGTGTACCTTGCTGTACGGTGTAGGTACAGTGTGGGGTGTACCTTGCTGTACGGTGTAGGTACAGTGTGAGGTGTACCTTGCTGTACGGTGTAGGTACAGTGTGGGGTGTACTTTGCTGTACGGTGTAGGTACAGTGAGAGGTGTACCTTGCTGTACGGTGTAGGTACAGTGTGGGGTGTACTTTGCTGTACGGTGTAGGTACAGTGTGGGGTGTACTTTGCTCTACGGTGTAGGTACAGTGTGAGGTGTACTTTGCTGTACGGTGTAGGTACAGTGTGGGGTGTACTTTGCTGTACGGTGTAGGTACACAGTGGGGTGTACCTTGCTGTACGGTGAAGGTACAGTGTGGGGTGTACCTTGCTGTACGGTGTAGGTACAGTGTGGGGTGTACTTTGCTGTACGGTGTAGGTACAGTGAAAGGTGTACCTTGCTGTACGGTGTAGGTACAGTGTGGGGTGTACTTTGCTGTACGGTGTAGGTACAGTGTGAGGTGTACCTTGCTGTACGGTGTAGGTACAGTGTGGGGTGTACTTTGCTGTACGGTGTAGGTACAGTGTGGGGTGTACCTTGCTCTACGGTGTAGGTACAGTGTGAGGTGTACTTTGCTGTACGGTGTAGGTACAGTGTGGGGTGTACCTTGCTGTACGGTGTAGGTACAGTGTGGGGTGTACCTTGCTCTACGGTGTAGGTACAGTGTGAGGTGTACCTTGCTCTACGGTGTAGGTACAGTGAGAGGTGTACCTTGCTCTACGGTGGAGGTACAGTGAGAGGTGTACTTTGCTGTACGGTGTAGGTACACTGAGAGGTGTACCTTGCTCTACGGTGGAGGTACAGTGAGAGGTGTACTTTGCTGTACGGTGTAGGTACAGTGTGAGTTTATTTTAGTTCAGGACACTGTTCAGGACAAAAGTATACTTGCTAATTGTCCAGTAAGCTATTGTATTGGTCTGAATAACCCTCCAGAGGTTAATAGGCCTTCATAACCCAACAGAGGCTGATAGGCCTTAATGACCCTCCAGAGGCTGATAGACCTTAATGACCCTCCAGAGGCTGATAGGCCTTAATGACCCTCCAGAGGCTGATAGACCTTAATGACCCTCCAGAGGCTGATAGGCCTTAATGATCCTCCAGAGGCTGATAGGCCTTAATGACCCTCCAGAGGCTGATAGGCCTTAATGACCCTCCAGAGGCTGATAAACCTTAATGACCCTCCAGACGCTAATAGGCCTTAATGACCCACCAGAGGCTAATAGGCCTTAATGGCCCTCCAGAGGCTGAATGGCCTTAATGACCCTCCAGAGGCTGATAAACCTTAATGACCCTCCAGAGGCTGATAGGCCTTAATGACCCTCCAGAGGCTGACAGGCCTTAATAACCCTCCACAGGCTGATAGACCTTAATGACCCTCCAGAGGCTGATAGACCTTAATGACCCTCCAGAGGCTGATAGGCCTTAATGACCCTCCAGAGGCTGATAAACCTGAATGACCCTCCAGACGCTAATAGGCCTTAATGACCCACCAGAGGCTAATAGGCCTTAATGACCCACCAGAGGCTGATAGGCCTTAATGACCCTACACGAAACCAAACCACTTGACATTATTGAGCCAAATGATCTCGTTGATGACTTCGTTAAGTCATCGAAGCACTACATCAACGTCGCCTCACTGCTAACTGGAAATGAACAGTAGTACCAGGCAACGGAAAATGCGACTTTGTAGTTTTAAACAGTGAACAATAGGTGAACATTGTTATCTTTTTGTGTGAACATTTTGGAGAAGGTTCGGAGAGTCGGTGAACTTCCCACTTTGGGAGCCACTGTTTTAAGCTTGAGAGCCACTTTGGAGGCTATAAATCTATGCTTGAAGTCCACGTTGGGACTGTGTTTACTTGGGTTGGACTTTAGGTGCCAGTTGTTGGACCGTGTGCGTGCGAGTGTGTGTGTGTGTGTGTGTGTGTGTGTGTGTGTGTGTGTGTGTGTGTGTGTGTGTGTGTGTGTGTGTGTGTGTGTGTGTGTGTGTGTGCGTGCGCGCACAAACATACACATGTGTAACAGTCTCTGTCTCTCTCTCTCTCTCTCTCTCTCTCTCTCTCTCTCTCTCTCTCTCTCTCTCTCTCTCTCTCTCTCTCTCTCTCTCTCTCTCTCTCTCTCTCTCTCTCTCTCTCTCTCTCTCTCTCTCTCTCTCTCTCTCTCTCTCTCACACACACACAAATGTCCTACAAACTCTGTTTAAAATATATTTTTATTTACGTAAAATTAATAAACTTGTGTACATGGCGTATTTACATTTATATAAGTTTGTGTGTATGCGCGCGCGCGCGTGTGTGCAGTTACATAATTGTACTCGTATTTTATGCCCACGATCGAGCTTCACCTCTTGGACGCCGTCTTTCCAGCCTCCGACTGTCTAATGCAATGACTTCCGATCTATTTTTATAAACTATCACATTTCTGAAATTGTGACTTCAGTTCTAAAAGTTGTTTTTTTTAATTAATTCAATTTTTTCGCTTAAAAACAAATAATAACACCTCTGGGATTTATGTTTTTAATGCCTCCAGTTATAACCTTATGTTCTATTGGACTTCAGTGTGAAATCTAAACATTTGCTCTCTATTTACTCGGTCAATCTGCCCTTAAGTATTTTATATGCCTTTATCATGTCTCATCTCACTCGACTTTATGCTAGTGCCGAGATATGTTTTTTGAGGTGAGGCCTCCAGGATAGGCCGAGCATAATCTAGAATTGGTCTCACGAAGGTGCATAGTGTGCGTACTCACCTAGTTGTGCTTGTGGGAGTTGAGCTCTGGCTCTTTGGTCCCGCCTCTCAACTGTCAATCAACTGGTGAACAGATTCATGAGCCTATTGGGCTCTGTCATATCTACATTTGAAACTGTGTATGGCGTCAGCCTCCACCACATCACTGCCTAATGCATTCCACTTGTTAACTACTCTGACACTGAAAAAGTTTTTTCTAAAATATTTATTGCTCATTTGGGTACTCAATTTCCACCTGTGTCCCCTAGTGCGTGTGCCTCTTGTGTTAAATAGTCTGTCATTATTTACCCTATCAATTCTTTCGAGAATCTTGTATGTGGTGATCATGTCTCCCCTAACTCTTCTGTCTTCCAGCAACGTGAGGTTTATTTCCCGTAGTCTCTCCTCGTAGCTCATACCTCTCAGTTCGGGGATTAGTTTGATGGTAAACCTCTGAACCTTTTCCAATTTAGTTTTATGCTTGACGAGATGTGGACTCCATGCTGGAGCTGCACACTCCAGGATTGGTCTGATATATGTGATATACAAGGTTTTGAATGATTCCTTATACAAGTTTCTAAAGGCCGTACTTATGTTGGCCAACCTGGCATATGCCGCTGATGTTATCCTCTTGATATGGGCTTCAAGGGACAGGTCTGGCGTGATATCAACCCCCAGGTCTCTCTCTCTCTCTGACTCTTGAAGAATTTCCTCTCCTAAATGATTCCTTGTATCTGGCCTCCTGCTCCCTTCCCTGTCTTCATACACCTATCCTACACCTTTACACCTGTGTGTGTATGCTCACCTAGTTGTGTTTGAAGGATCGAGGATTGACTCTTGGATCCCGCCTTTCGAGCATCGGTTGTTTGCAGCAATGACTCCTGTCCCATTTCCCTATCATACCTAGTTTTAAAATTATGAATAGTATTTGCTTCCACAACCTGTTCCTTAAGTGCATTCCATTTCCCCACTACTCTCACGCTAAAAGAAAACTTCCTAACATCTCTGTGACTCATCTGAGTTTCAAGCTTCCATCCATGTCCTCTCGTTCTGTTACTATTCCGTGTGAACATTTCGTCTATGTCCACTCTGTCAATCCCCCTGAGTATTTTATACGTTCCTATCATGTCCCCCCTCTCCCTTCTTTTTTTGTAGTGTCGTAAGGCACAGTTCCTTCAGGCGCTCCTCATACCCCATCCCTCGTAGCTCTGGGACGAGTCTCGTTGCAAACCTCTGAACCTCTTCCAGTTTGCTTATATGCTTCTTCAGATGGGGACTCCATGATGAGGCGGCATACTCTAAGACTGGCCTCACGTAGGCAGTGTAAAGCACCCTAAATGCCTCCTTACTTAGGTTTCTGAATGATGTTCTAACTTTTGCCAGTGTAGAGTACGCTGCTGTCGTTATCCTATATAACGTATACTCCTGAAGCATATATCCTATATGCTTCAGGAGATAGATTAAGTGTTACATCCACGCCTAGGTCTCTTTCGCGCGTCGTCACAGGTAGGCAGTTCCCTTCATTGTGTACTGTCCCTTTGGTCTCCTATCACTTAGTCCAATTTCCATAACTTTACATTTGCTCGTGTTGAACTCTAGTAGCCATTTCTCTGACCATCTCTGCAACCTGTTCAGGTCCTCTTGGAGGATCTTGCAATCCTCATCTGTCACAACTCTTCTCATCAATTTTGCGTCATCCGCAAACATCGACATGTAGGACTCTACGCCTGTAAACATGTCGTTAACATATACAAGAAATAGAATTGGTCCCAGCACCGATCCTTGTGGTACTCCACTTGTTACTGTTCGCCAGTCCGACTTCTCGCCCCTTACCGTAACTCTTTGGCTCCTTCCTGTTAGGTAGTTCCTTATCCATGCTAGGACCTTTTCCCCCACCCCCGCCTGCCTCTCGAGCTTGAACAGCAGTCTCATGTGCGGTACTGTATCAAAGGCTTTTTGGCAGTCCAGAAATATGCAGTCTGCCCAACCATCTCTGTCCTGTCTTATCCTCGTTATTTTATCATAGAAATCCAAAAGGTTTGTTAGACAAGATTTCCCTGTCCAGAACCCATGTTGATGTTTGTTCACAAACCTAATGTTCTCCAGGTGTGCAACCAGTCGTAGCCTAATTATTCTTTCCAGTATTTTACAGGGGATGCTTGTCAGTGATACAGGTCTATAGTTAAGTGCCTCCTCCCTATCACCTTTCTTGAAGATCGGCACGACATTTGCCTTCTTCCAGCAACTGGGCAATTCTCCCGACATAAGTGACTCATTAAAGATCATTGCCAGAGGCACGCTGAGGGCCTGCGCTGAGTGTGTGTGTGTGTGTGTGTGTGTGTGTGTGTGTGTGTGTGTGTGTGTGTACTCACCTAGTTGTACTCACCTAGTTGTGTTTGCGGGGGTTGAGCTCTGGCTCTTTGGTCCCGCCTCTCAACCGTCAATCAACAGGTGTACAGATTCCTGAGCCTATCGGGGTCTGTCATATCTACACTTGAAACTGTGTATGGAGTGAGCCTCCACCACATCACCCCCTAATGCATTCCATTTGTCAACCACTCTGACACTAAAAAAGTTCTTTCTAATATCTCTGTGGCTCATTTGGGCACTCAGTTTCCACCTGTGTCCCCTTGTGCGTGTTCCCCTTGTGTTAAATAGACTGTCTTAATCTACCCTATCAATCCCCTTCAGAATCTTGAATGTGGTGATCATGTCCCCCCTAACTCTTCTGTCTTCCAGCGAGGTGAGGTTTAATTCCCGTTGTCTCTCCTCGTAGCTCATACCTCTCAGCTCGGGTACTAGTCTGGTGGCAAACCTTTGAACCTTTTCCAGTTTAGTCTTATCCTTGACTAGATATGGACTCCATGCTGGGGCTGCATACTCCAGGATTGGCCTGACATATGTGGTATACAAAGTTCTGAATGATTCTTTACACAAGTTTCTGAATGCCGTTCGTATGTTGGCCAGCCTGGCATATGCCGCTGATGTTATCCGCTTGATATGTGCTGCAGGAGACAGGTCTGGCGTGATATCAACCCCCAAGTCTTTTTCCTTCTCTGACTCCTGAAGAATTTCCTCTCCCAGATGATACCTTGTATCTGGCCTCCTGCTCCCTACACCTATCTTCATTACATTACATTTGGTTGGGTTAAACTCTAACAACCATTTGTTCGACCATTCCTTCAGCTTGTCTAGGTCTTCTTGAAGCCTCAAACAGTCCTCTTCTGTTTTAATCCTTCTCATAATTTTAGCATCGTCCGCAAACATTGAGAGAAATGAATCGATACCCTCCGGGAGATCATTTACATATATCAGAAACAAGATAGGACCGAGTACAGAGCCCTGTGGGACTCCACTGGTGACTTCACGCCAATCGGAGGTCTCACCCCTCACCGTAACTCTCTGCTTCCTATTGCTTAGATACTCCCTTATCCACTGGAGCACCTTACCAGCTACACCTGCCTGTCTCTCCAGCTTATGTACCAGCCTCTTATGCGGTACTGTGTCAAAGGCTTTCCGACAATCCAAGAAAATGCAGTCCGCCCAGCCCTCTCTTTCTTGCTTAATCTGTGTCACCTGATCGTAGAATTCTATCAAGCCTGTAAGGCAAGATTTACCCTCCCTGAATCCATGTTGGCGATTTGTCACGAAGTCCCTTCTCTCCAGATGTGTTACCAGGTTTTTTATCACGATCTTCTCCATCACCTTGCATGGTATACAAGTCAAGGACACTGGCCTGTAGTTCAGTGCCTCTTGTCTGTCTCCCTTTTTGTATATTGGGACCACATTCGCCGTCTTCCATATTTCTGGTAGGTCTCCCGTCTCTAGTGATTTACTATACACTATGGAGAGTGGCAAGCAAAGTGCCTCTGCACACTCTTTCAGTACCCATGGTGAGATCCCATCTGGACCAACCGCCTTTCTAACATCCAGATCCAGCAGGTGTCTCTTGACCTCCTCTCTCGTAATTTCGAACTCCTCCAAGGCCGCCTGGTTTACCTCCCTTTCTCCTAGCACAGTGACCTCACCCTGTTCTATTGTGAAGACCTCCTGGAACCTCTTGTTGAGTTCCTCACACACCTCTCTGTCATTCTCTGTATACCTGTCCTCGCCTGTTCTAAGTTTCAATACCTGTTCTTTCACTGTTGTTTTCCTTCTGATGTGACTGTGGAGTAGCTTTGGTTCGGTCTTGGCTTTGTTTGCTATATCATTTTCAAAAATTTTCTCTGCTTCTCTTCTCACCCTGACGTACTCATTCCTGGTTCTCTGGTATCTCTCCCTGCTTTCTGGTGTTCTGTTATTCCGGAAGTTCCTCCACGCCTTCTTGTTCAGTTTCTTCGCTTCCATACATGCCCTATTATACCATGGATTCTTTTGTTGCTTCTCGGATTTTTCCCTTTGGGCCGGGATGAACCTGTTTACTGCCTCCTGACACTTTTGGGTAACATAGTCCATCATACCCTGTACAGACTTGTCTCTGAGGTCTGTGTCCCAAGGTATTTCACTTAGGAAACTTCTCATCTGTTCATAATTCCCCTTTCGGTATGCCAGCCTTTTGATTCCTAGTTCTTTTTGGGGGGAGATAAGTCCTAGCTCTACCAGGTACTCAAAGTTCAATACACTGTGGTCACTCATTCCCAAGGGCGCTTCCATCTTAACTTCCCTTATATCCCATTCATTTAGGGTAAATATCAAATCAAGCATTGCTGGTTCATCTTCTCCTCTCATTCTTGTTGGCTCTTTGGTATGCTGGCTTAGAAAGTTTCTTGTTGCCACGTCCAGCAGCTTAGCTCTCCATGTTTCTGGTCCTCCATGCGAGTCTCTGTTCTTCCAATCTATCTTCCCATGGTTGAAGTCTCCCATAATTAGTAGTCCAGATCCATTCCTGCTAGCAACCAAATAAAACCAAATAAATGTGTGTGTGTGTGTGTGTGTGTGTGTGTGTGTGTGTGTGTGTGTGTGTGTGTGTGCGCGCGCGCGCCATAGCCAGGCGCTGCCTCGCCAAACACAACACAGTGGGCCACAGACTGAAAAAACACGCCAGACTTAAGGCATTACTAGGCCGGGCGTGATCCCTGGAGCCCTCTAGCGGCCGGCACGGATTACTACCACGCTCTCCCCCCCCCCCTCCCCTCTCACCCCCTCCCCTCTCTCCCCTCTCTCCCCCTCCCCTCTCACCTCAACTCTCCCACCACTCTTCTCACCGTAATACATCAGTTATACAATGTTTGTGATGTAACTGTATAACCTGAGCTTGTAAAAGCACCCTAATCACCTTCAGTGGTTAAATGCTTAATAACTCACTAGTTTATTTAGCAGCTACCTAACCCTGTCAAAGTAGGAGACACGTATATGTGTAGCTATATATATTCATGTGTATATGTACATGTGTATGTATGTATGTATGTATGTATGTATGTATGTATGTATGTATGTATGTATGTATGTATGTATGTATGTATGTATGCATGTGTATATAGGATATGTGGAAGTCGGTTTTAATTGCATTTCACCTTTGTAAACGCACATTAATAACATTATGTAAAAAGACACATCAAACACCGTTTATGTGAGGCAGTCGTAAATATGTGTATTTATGAATTTCTGTCTGTAGGTTAGATCAGCATTTTAAAAGCACTACAATCACCTTCTGTGGTTGATTGTTCAGTAAATCACTGAACTATATGTTTAAGAGATCTCTCACCCTGTCCATGGAGAACAGAAGAAAATGGCAACCCGTTCTCGCACTTTCGTACAGTCAATATTGACTTATTAAATAAGTGCATATGTGACATACTAATTTATTGTGAATATTTTAGTTTACCTTGAAAAGCTTCATAGAAAACACCGGCCTTACCTAACCTTCTTTGTATGTTAAGATAAGCATCTTATTGCTTCGTAATTACAATTATTACTTAACCTATACCTATAATAGGTTAAGTAATAACTGAGAATGAAGAGAACGGGTTGGAAAATGTATATATATGCTGGTTAGCATTGTAAATGTCTGGCCACGTCTGTGGTAGAAAATAATAATAATAAAAAAAACTCCTCTCATAAGGCTTTCGACTAACCACACACTGATCGCTGCGTTCTCTCCCGGCCGAGTGGACAACGTTCAGGGGTCGTAGTCTTCAGGGCCCGGGTTCGATTCCCTGCCGAGGCGGAAACAGATGAGCAGAGTTTATTTCACCCTGATGCCCTGTTACCTAGCAGTAAATAGGTACCTGGGAATTAGTCAGCTGTTACGGAACTGCTTCCTGTGTGTGTGTGTGAGAAAATAAAATTAGTTTAGTAGTAGTTAGTAACAGTTGATTGATTGACAGTTGAGAGGCGGGCCGAAAGAGCAGAGCTCAACCCCCGCCAGCACAACTAGGTGAATGCAACTAGGTGTACACAACTAGGTGAATACACACTAATAAATTGAGAGAAGGAAGTGCAGGAGAACACTTCTGGCAACACTTCTGGCAACACTTCTGGCAACACTTCTGGCAACACTTCTGGCAACACTTCTGGCAACACTTCTGGCAACACTTCTGGCAACACTTCTCCACAACACAGGTGACAACACCTGAACCAGGAAAGGTTAGGTTAGTAACACCAGCAGCCCCAGAGTACACTAGACCGGCTTGTATTGTGTATGACACACACGTGTGTATGACACAGACGTGTGTATGACACAGACGTGTGTATGACACACACGTGTGTATGACACAGTCGTGTGTATGACACAGTCGTGTGTATGACACAGATGTGTGTATGACACAACGTGTGTATGACACAGTCGTGTGTATGACACAGTCGTGTGTATGACACAGATGTGTGTATGACACAGTCGTGTGTATGACACAGACGTGTGTATGACACAGTCGTATGTATGACACAGACGTGTGTATGACACAGACGTGTGTATGACACAGTCGTGTGTATGACACAGACGTGTGTATGACACAGACGTGTGTATGACACAGTCGTCTGTATAACACAGACGTGTGTATGACACAGACGTGTGTATGACACAGTCGTGTGTATGACACAGTCGTGTGTATGACACAGTCGTGTGTATGACACAGACGTGTGTATGACACAGACGTGTGTATGACACAGTCGTGTGTATGACACAGACGTGTGTATGACACAGTCGTGTGTATGACACACACGTGTGTATGACACACACGTGTGTATGACACACACGTGTGTATGACACAGACGTGTGTATGACACAGTCGTGTGTATGACACACACGTGTGTATGACACACACGTGTGTATGACACAGTCGTGTGTATGACACACACGTGTGTATGACACACACGTGTATATGACACAGTCGTGTGTATGACACACACGTGTGTATGACACAGACGTGTGTATGACACACAGGTGTGTATGACACAACGTGTGTATGACACAGTCGTGTGTATGACACAGTCGTGTGTATGACACAGACGTGTGTATGACACAGACGTGTGTATGACACAGTCGTGTGTATGACACAGTCGTGTGTAAGACACAGACGTGTGTATGACACAACGTGTGTATGACACAGTCGTGTGTATGACACAGACATGTGTATGACACAGACGTGTGTATGACACAGTCGTGTGTATGACACAGACGTGTGTATAACACAGACGTGTGTATGACACAGTCGTGTGTATGACACACACGTGTGTATGACACACACGTGTGTATGACACAGTCGTGTGTATGACACACACGTGTGTATGACACACACGTGTGTATGACACACACGTGTGTATGACACACGTGTGTATGACACAGTCGAGTGTATGACACAGACGTGTGTATGACACAGTCGTGTGTATGACACAGACGTGTGTATGACACACACGTGTGTATGACACAGACGTGTGTATGACACAGTCGTGTGTATGACACAGACGTGTGTATGACACAGTCGTGTGTATGACACAGACGTGTGTATGACACAGACGTGTGTATGACACAGTCGTGTGTATGACACACACGTGTGTATGACACACGTGTGTATGACACAGTCGTGTGTATGACACAGACGTGTGTATGACACAGTCGTGTGTATGACACAGACGTGTGTATGACACACACGTGTGTATGACACAGACGTGTGTATGACACACACGTGTGTATGACACACACGTGTGTATGACACAGACGTGTGTATGACACAGACGTGTGTATGACACAGACGTGTGTATGACACAGACGTGTGTATGACACAGACATGTGTATGACACAGTCGTGTGTATGACACAGACGTGTGTATGACACACGTGTGTATGACACAGTCGTGTGTATGACACAGACATGTGTATGACACAGTCGTGTGTATGACACAGTCGTGTGTATGACACAGACGTGTGTATGACACAGTCGTGTGTATGACACAGTCGTGTGTATGACACAGACGTGTGTATGACACAGACGTGTGTATGACACAGACGTGTGTATGACACAGACGTGTGTATGACACAGACGTGTGTATGACACAGACGTGTGTATGACACAGTCGTGTGTATGACACACACGTGTGTATGACACACACGTGTGTATGACACACACGTGTGTATGACACACACGTGTGTATGACACAGTCGTGTGTATGACACAGTCGTGTGTATGACACAGACGTGTGTATGACACAGACGTGTGTATGACACAGACGTGTGTATATGGACCAGGCGATGAATAAGAATGGACATAGAGGAGTCAACTATGGTATGCACATATACCATAGGCTCAGGAGTAGGCTCCAGCACCAGTAGGCTCAGGAATCTGTACACCAGTTGATTGACAGTTGAGAGGCGGGACCAAAGAGCCAGAGCTCAACCCCCGCAAGCACAATTAGGTGAGTACACACACACCTGACGCAGCCCTCAAGGGCCAGTACCAATGTGTTGTGTAAATTATCTCACTGTACTAATTAGTAATTCGTTTTTTTCAAGGCTGTTGTTGTGGTTGTTTTAGATTCAGCTACTGGGAACAAAATGTTGCGAGTAGCACTGGCTATGGCGACCCCGTAATGGACTTATCTGGCACAGGAGCGGGGCTGTATCTCTCTTTTTCTGTCTATCTGTCCCTTTTTCGAGATTGATTGATTGATAAAGATTAAGCCACTCAAGAGGTGGAACGGGCATGAATAGCCCGTAACCTTTTTCGAGGGACAGGTAGCCTGAATATACATTTGACACACCTCACCTGGCACTCTATAGAGCCAAGCTCTTGAAAGAAAACTTCAATGAATGAAAAATCTTCACGAAAACTTTAGCACAAGGAAAGAGAGAGAGTCAGAATTTTTCCACTTTATGGCTGCTTGGCTTGAACAACCACCCGCTTATAAGGGCCAAACTCCCGTTCGCCAAACCCCAAAACCCACCTTTAAGGCAGCAGCATAAGTGCCACTGTCTTGGCCACATTGTTGTCATTCCAAGAGGGAGGTGAAGAGCGTCGTAGACACATTCAACTCTCACTCAAATTCTTAGTTACTACTTGAGGGCTGAGGGAAGTGACTGGAGAGCTCGAGGGGTCGCAGTCCTAAGGGCCCGGATTTGATTCCCGGCTGAAGCAGAAACAAATGGGCAGAGTTTGTTTCACCCTGATGTACAGGTTCACCTGGCAGTAAATAGGTACCTGGGAGTTAGACAGCTGTTACGGGCTGCGCCCTCTCTGTGTGTGTGTGTGTGTGTGTGTGTGTGTGTGTGGGATAGAGATGACACAGAGAAATTACGTCGGGAGTCAGTACAACCGACGGTTAGAAAGGCGGGGCCCAAGAGCTAACAGCTCCGTCCTGCAGGTACAGACAGTCAGTACACACAGCTGGGCTGTTCAGCGGGAAGTGGCCGGGGCCTTGACGAGCAGATCACCCACAGCAACGCTGAAATGACGTCTTTAACTTTAGAATGGCTAGCAAATGGAATAGAGGGGGAGTTATACCTAAGGTGGGTTCCGAGGATCAATGCCCCCGCGGCCCGGTCTCTGACCACACCTACTTGTTGGAGGTCTGTTCAACCAGGCTGTTGGAAACGGCTGCTCGCAGCGTGAGGTGTGAATCACAGCCTGGTTGGTCAGGTATCTTTTGAAGGTATTTATCAAGTTCTCCTTTGAACACCTGGAGAGGTTGACCAGTTAGGATGCCCTTAGGGTTAGAGGGAGAATGTGAGAAAGTCTTGGGAAATGTAGGGAAAGTCTTGGGAAATTTGGGGAAAATCTTGGGAAATGTGGAAAAATCTTGGGAAATGTGGGGAAAGTCTTGGAAAATATGGGGAAAGTCTTGGGAAATATGGGGAAAGTCTTGGGAAATATGGGGAAAGTCTTGGGAAATATGGGGAAAGTCTTGGAAAATATGGGGAAAGTCTTGGGAAATATGGGGAAAGTCTTGGGAAATGTGGGGAAAGTCTTGGAAAATATGGGGAAAGTCTTGGGAAATGTGGGAAAGTCCTGTTTACCCAGTTCTCTCTAGGCATACCTGTTGCACCTGTGCTTTCCAACAATGTTTTCTCTCCTGCCATGCCTCCTGGTCTCATGTGATGTTATTTCCGTGTGCAGATTTAAAGCCAGTCCCTCAAATGTTTTCCAGTTGTAAATTCTTATATATGTATTCCCTGCGCTCTTGGGAATACAGATTGAACCATTTTAAGCAGTCCTAATAGTTGATATGTTTGATCCCTGCTTGATGGGGTTCAGGGAGTTCTTCTACTCCCCAAGCCTGAGGCCAGACTATAGTTGATATGTTTGATCCCTGCTTGATGGGGTTCTGGGAGTTCTTCTACTCCCCAAGCCTGAGGCCAGACTATAGTTGATATGTTTGATCCCTGCTTGATGGGGTTCAGGGAGTTCTTCTACTCCCCAAGCCTGAGGCCAGACTATAGTTGATATGTTTGATCCCTGCTTGATGGGGTTCTGGGAGTTCTTCTACTCCCCAAGCCTGAGGCCAGACTATAGTTGATATGTTTGATCCCTGCTTGATGGGGTTCAGGGAGTTCTTCTACTCCCCAAGCCTGAGGCCAGACTATAGTTGATATGTTTGATCCCTGCTTGATGGGGTTCAGGGAGTTCTTCTACTCCCCAAGCCTGAGGCTAGGCTTGACTTGTGAGAGTTTGGTCCACTAGGCTGTTGCATGCAGCGGCCCGCAGGACCACATACTCACCACAGCCCGGTTGATCCGGCACTCCTTGGAGAAAATGATCTAGTTTTCGCTTGAAGATGTCCACGAATATTATATGTATAATTTTAATATAATTAATTTTACATATAAAAGTTCATATGTTTTATTGAGTGGATTGTAGCAGTAAAGGTTTTGTGCATGTTCTTCAGGTCGCCAGTTCCTCCACCTTTGAGTGGGACTGTTGTTGTGCAGCCGTATCATTAACTACGGGCTCACCTTAGCCCGTGCTACTTGGAACACTTTGTTCCAGGTAGCAAATCTTAAACAACAACAACAACAAGAGCAACCATATGTCACTCTGGCAGGCACTAGTGTGTTGGCAAGTGCCATCACTGGTCTGGTGGTTGGTTGATCAGTCCAGCAACCAGGAGGCCTGGTCGACGACCGGGCCGCGGGGACGCTAAGCCCCGGAAGCACCTCAAGGTAACCTCAAGGTGGTGTCTCTCGGGTGTAAGGGTCTTGATATAACACCTGTCACGTTTGATACAGTTGTGACAGCTGCTTTATTCTTGCCAAACACACGACCAAACTACCACGTTGTTACAACCTTCGAACATGTTGTAACACCTAACAAGTTGTAACAACTTTCTAACACATAACTTTATAACACATCACTAAACCTTTTTAACAAGATGTAACAACTTTATAACAAGTTGTAACAACTGTATAACAAGTTGTAACAACTTTGTAACTTAAGTTGTAACAAGGTTACAATAGTGACTGTCACGATGTGTGCCCACGGGATGGGTATGGGGTGCATAATAAAGAAAGAAATTGAAGAAACTGAATTGTTCGCAGCGTTGTGTTCTTCAGAGGTAAGGTCTTCAGAGGTAAGGTCTTCAGAGGTAAGGTCTTCAGAGGTAAGGTCTTCAGAGGTAAGGTCTTCAGAGGTAAGGTCTTCAGAGGTAAGGTCTTCCAACATTACTCCCAAATCCTTCATATTGCTTTTTCACTCTACAGTGGGATTTGGCTGCGCTTTATTTGGTTTCCTTTCTATGCTTTAATTTTTTTCCATGGCGCAGGAGCTGGAACTTATCTTTATTGAACATATTATTTTCTTGACCATTGAAAGATCTGTCTTTACAAGCATGTCAACAGCTTTGAGATGCCAACATGTGATGGTATCCATAGGAATTTAATATCAAATCTGTTTTATTTGTCAGTTAAAACATTCATTCGTATATCACTGACTATTTTCTGGGTGTCACTACTATGTGCGTTCAATGCCAGGAGTGCACTCCGCGAGTTACAGTATATAAGTCCACTGCCTTTGTCTTTTAAAAATTCAGTGGCAAGGTATATGCCTGCAAGTTCGGTTTGAGTTGTACTTGCCCAGTCATTGACGCGCTTCATTGCTGTATGTACGAGAGAAGATTGTTCAAATATATTACATGCACATCTTGTACATCGTCCACCTTCTTCTACAGAGCCGTCGGTATAGCACTGATACACATCGTTACCCATACTCTGAGTACTCTCAGTGATGCTTTTCAGAGTTAACTGTTTTAATAAAGTAGAGTGTACACTATCTTTCTTGGGCGCATTTACAAAATCAACAGATAGATCCCAGTTATCCCTGGGATTAATTGGTTGAATAATGATTAATTGAGTTGGGTACATATTTAATATTTTGATGGAGTTGGCCATCTTCTAAAACCAAAATACATAATCAGCTTTCGCTCTTCTTCTCCAGAGCTCAGGTGAGTGCAGCATATTAGAAAGTTTAGCTGGAAACTTCATGTGTTGTCTAGATCTACTCAATGCCTTCACGCCGAAAACTGTGCTAATAGACAAAATTCTCTCACTTATGGTAGGTAATTTTAACTCTGCTCTCATATTAACTATTCTCGTGGACTTTGGAGCCCCAAGGATGAGACGCATAGTTTCATTGTGTAAAGTTTCAAGGATTTTTTAGCTCTTTGTCAGTATACAGTGTGAGATGTAGAGCATTGTAGTCAATCACAGAGCGTATAAATGACACATAAAACATTCTAGCAAGTCTCACGTTAATTCCATGATTGACACCAACAAGGACCCGCAAGGGCTTTAATCTCTCCCAAAGTCTCCTCTTGAGAGAAGAAAGGTACCCAGGGTCGTTAATGGGGACACCAAGGTACCCAGGGTCGTTAATGGGGACACCAAGGTATCTGTAAGACTCGCAGTTCTCAAGTGCTCGCCCATCTATATGATATGTCAGTCCATCCTCCTGTTATGGTAGTACTTATAATAACGATGAGGATCATAGTATATATATACCGACCTACAACGAAATTAGAAAATAGAAATCTGAATTATTGAGTTGGACAAACCAGAAAACTATAGTTTACTTGTGTTGCTTTGGCAAACTAAACTAACCTAACCTCCCTAGGCCTAATACACGATATCTGAGGCCTAATATAGTACATATATGTACTATACTAGGCCTAGGAATATTTAAGTTTGTTTTTTAGCTTCATTTATTTAAAAAAAATTACTAGTCAGTATACTACTATCTAAAAGCTAAGAACGTACGAATTCATGACTACTGACGACCGCCACAATAGTTACTGTCTAAAGAGGTACATGGGTTGAATAATTAGGTGGTGGAATACCACCTGGAATGAGGGCACGAGTTTTCTGTGCAGAGATAAGGAGGCCACATTCCTCAGCTCTAGTAGCAAAAGCGTCGAGCAGAACTTGCATTCTATGCTCGGTGGCAGCCTGTAAACATATATCATCAGCATAACAAATGACAGTGTCTTCATTATTAGTTGGAAGATCTTTAATAAGTTTATGCATCAGAACGTTGAACAACAAGGGATTGAGGACCCCTCCTTGTGGAGTTCCCAGTTCAAAGTGCTCTCTGTGCTTTTAACACCATTAAACAAAACATATGCTGTTCGATTAGATAAATAGCCCTTTATCCATTTCAGTAATTTTCCTTGTATTCCCAGCTCGGCAAGCTGTTCCAGTATGATTTCTATGTTTGCTGTTTCGAAAGCTGCTGCTAGGTCGATGAAGACTGTTTGAGGGGAAGCTTCAATATGTGCGAAGTACTCAGCAAAACAATGTTGTGTACTGAGCCCAGGCATAAATCCAAACAGTTGGGGTGACAGGTGCCCCTGTATACGATACATGAGTCGGTTAAGAACAATACGTTCAAGCACTTTACAAACACACGATGTTAGAGATATGGATCTATAATTATCTGAGTGTGGTTTGGGGATGGGAACAATGACACTGTCCAAGCATCAGGTAATACTCCTTCACTAAAACTTATTCTTTATAAGACTTAAAGTGGATTACCTGGCACTTGTGAGACCACAGTGTGTGTGGTGAGACGTTTCACCAGTAGCTAGGCACCATGCAGCCCCCCGTGGCCCTCCCTGGCCCCCCTGGCCCTCCCTGGGCCTCCCTGGCCAACAAAGGGCCCACAGAGGACCCACAGGGTCCCCTGAGGCCGAGCCTGACACCCACGTATATTTACTAATGAGATTGAGATCGTTGGGTTGTTTAGCTTGGTAATTATCTCTGTCTCGAGGCTGTTAAGGCCAGCTTTGCCCCCTTTTTCCCTGACTACTGACGTGCCTTGACCTCAGACATGACTTCTACACCCATCACTTGACATGGGACTCCCTCATATGACTCGGGTCTCTTGTCATGACTTTTCTCCGATATGACATGACTCCCTCTGACAAGTCACCGGCTTCTTACTCCCTCCCCCCCCCCGCCCGATATGATATAGGCTTATTTATTTTTTCACTTAACCCACCTTATAATGTGTGTGTATCGGTGGTGGTTAAGTGTAAAGGTAGTGTATAGGTGGTTAACCCACTTAACCACCTATTCTTATAATGTGTATAAGAATGGGAACATAAGAATAAGAGGTGAAATAAATAAAAAAAGAAAGAAAAAATGGGGGGGGGGGGTTAGTCATATGTTAGGTCACGTTCGTTAGAAAGGTTAGAACACTTCAGTATATACTGTGAAAGGGAAATACCCTGGAGAGCATGCAGAGATCGTTTACTGCTAGAGTCCACTCAGTAAAACATCTAAACTATTGGGACCGACTAAAGAGCCTAAATCTGTACTCCCTTGAGCGCAGGCGGGAGAGACACATAATAATTTACACGTGGAAAATATTAGAGGTGCTGGTCCCAAACCTGCACACTGAAATAACATTACATGAGACCAGAAGACATGGCAGGATGTACAGAATACCCCCGTTGAAGAGCAGAGGTGCAACAGATACACTGAGAGAGAACTATCAACATCAGAGGCCCGAGACTGTTCAACACGCTTCCACTACACATAAGGGACATAACTGGCCGACCCCTCACAGTGTTCAAGAGAGAACTGGATAAGCACCTCCAAAGGATACCTGGTTGATACCTGGTTGATGGGGTTCTGGGAGTTCTTCTACTCCCCAAGCCCGGCCCGAGGCCAGGCTTGACTTGTGAGAGTTTGGTCCACCAGGCTGTTGCTTGGAGCGGCCCGCAGGCCCACATACCCACCACAGTCCGGTTGGTCCGGCACTCCTTGCAGGAATAAATCTAGTTTCCTCTTGAAAATGTCCACGGTTGTTCCGGCAATATTTCTTATGCTTGCTGGGAGGACGTTGAACAACCGCGGACCTCTGATGTTTATACAGTGTTCTCTGATTGTGCCTATGGCACCTCTGCTCTTCACTGGTTCTATTCTACATTTTCTTCCATATCGTTCACTCCAGTACGTTGTTATTTTTCTGTGTAGATTTGGTACTTGACCCTCCAGTATCTTCCAGGTGTGTATTATTTTATATCTCTCTCGTCTTCTTTCTAGTGAGTACATTTGGAGGGCTTTGAGACGATCCAAATAATTTAGGTGCTTTATTGCGTCTATGCGTGCCGTATATATTCTCTGTATTCCCTCTATTTCAGCAATCTCTCCTGCTCTGAAGGGGGAAGTGAGTACTGAGCAGTACTCAAGACGGGACAACACAGTGCCTTGAAGAGTACAACCATTGTTATGGGATCCCTGGATTTGAAAGTTCTCGTAATCCATCCTATCATTTTTCTGGCTGTCGCAATATTTGCTTGGTTATGCTCCTTAAACGTTAGGTCGTCAGACATTATTATTCCCAAATCCTTTACATGCTGTTTTCCTACTATGGGTACATTTGATTGTGTTTTGTACTCTGTATTTTGTTTAAGGTCCTCACTTTTACCGTACCTGAGTACCTGGAATTTATCACTATTAAACATCATGTTATTTTCTGATGCCCAGTCAAAAACTTTATTAATATCAGCTTGAAGTTTTTCAATGTCTTCAGCCGAGGTAATTTTCATACTGATTTTTGTGTCATCTGCAAAGGATGATACGAAGCTGTGACTTGTATTTTTGTCTATATCTGATATGAGAATAAGGAAAAGCAGCGGTGCAAGGACTGTACCCTGAGGTACAGAGCTTTTAACTGCACTTGGACTAGATTTTATATGATTGACAGTTACTCGCTGAGTCCTGTTTGACAGAAAACTGAGTATCCAGCGTCCTACTTTACCGGTTATTCCCATTGACTTCATTTTGTGTGCTATCACGCCATGGTCACATTTATCGAAAGCCTTTGCGAAGTCCGTGTATATCACATCAGCATTCTGATTTTCTTCTAATGCCTCAGTGACTTTGTCGTAGTGCTCAAGTAGCTATGAGAGGCACGATATTCCCGCTCGAAATCCATGTTGGCCTGGGTTGTGAAGGTCATTGGTCTCCATGAAATTGGTGACCTGACTCCTAATCACTCATACTGTCCTCATAATGTCCTCATACTGCTTTTTTAGGATTTCACTAATTTCTTTGTCATCCTCCGTGTATGAACCTTCACTTGTACGAATAGGTCCAATACTGGCAGTGGTTTTTGCTTTTGATTTCGCATATGAGAAGAAATATTTTGGATTTTTCTTTATTTCCTGAATTGCTTTCTGTTCTAACTGCCTTTCTTCAGTTTCATATGAGTGTTTCAATTTCCGCTCGATTTCTTCAATCTCCCTATTTAAATTATTCCTTCTTTGACGGGAAATTCGTGTCTGCATAAGCAGTTCCGTTATTTTTTTTCCTGCGTTTATAGTGTCGTCTGCGTTCTCTTTCTACGTTAGATCTCTTTCTGGCTTTCCTCAAAGGAACATGTTTCAGACAGACTTGATACGCTTCCGAAGTCAGTTTTTCTATTCCTTCTGTAGGACTTGTATTACTTAGAACAGTTTCCCATGGAATGTTTGTAAGTTCCCTGTTTATTATCTCCCAGTCTATCCTTTTATTATTAAAATTGAATTTACTGAATAGCCCCTCTCGCTTTATCAACGTTTTAGGTCTATTCTGAGTATTGATGGTCGTTTGCACTTCAATGAGCTTGTGATCTGAGTATGTGGTATCTGATATCGTAATGTCTCTGATAATGTCTTCATTGTTCGTAAAGACCAGATCTAGAATATTTTCATTTCTCGTTGGCTCCGATATCTGCTGATTGAGTGAAAATTTGTCACAGTATCTAAGTAGTTCTCTAATCTGTGGTTGGTTAGGTCCTGATAGATTTCCTGGTATAATATTATTGTTTGCTGTTCTCCACCTGAGACTAGGCAAGTTGAAGTCACCTAGGAAGATGATATCAGGTATCGGGTTCTCCAAATCATCAAGGCTATTCTCTATTTTGCTTATCTGTTCTGTGAATTCCTCAGCCGTTGCATCTGGCGGTTTGTATATTAGAATAATCACTAAATTTATTTTCTCTATTTTCAATCCCAGTACCTCTACCACCTCATTTGTAACGTTTAGGAGCTCCGAGCATACAAGGTCTTCCTTAATATACAGACCCACTCCTCCATGTGACCTAATTTTCCTATCACACCTGTATAGGTTATAACCTGATCAACCAGGCTGTGACTCATACGTCAGGCTGCGAGCAGCCGCGTCTAACAGTCTGGTTGATCAGTCCAGCAACCAGGAGGCCTGGTCGACGACCGGGCCGCGGGGACGTTAAGCCCCGGAAGCACCTCAAGATAACCTCAAGGTATCAAGGTATGTTCTGCTGACATGATTCATTTGATCTGGATCCAATGGTATAGCCTGACCCCTTCTCGTGACCTATGCCACTTGACCCAGATTTCGGCAACTTAATTTGAACCCCCAACAACTTGACCTGTATCCCAGCAACTTGGCCTGTACCCCAACAACTTGACCTGTATCCCAGCAACTTAACCTGTACCCCAGCAACTTGACTTGAACCCCAGCAACTTGACCTGTACCCCAGCAACTTGACCTGTACCCCAGCACCTTGACCTGTACCCCAGCAACTTGACCTGGACCTTAACAACTTGACCTGTACCCCAGCAACTTGACCTGTACCCCAGCAACTTGACTTGAACCCCAGCAACTTAACCTGAACCCCAGCAACTTGACCTGTACCCCAGCAACTTGACCTGTACCCCAGCAACTTGACCTGTACACAGCAACTTGACCTAGACCCCAGCAACTTGACCTGTACCCCAGCAACTTGACCTAGACCCCAGCAACTTGACCTAGACCCCAGCAGCTTGACCTGTACCCCAGCAAGTTGTCCTGTACCTCAGCAACTTGACCTAGACCCCAGCAACTTGACCTGTACCCCAGCAACTTGACCTAGACCCCAGCAACTTGACCTAGACCCCAGCAGCTTGACCTGTACCCCAGCAACTTGACCTAGACCCCAGCAGCTTGACCTGTACCCCAGCAACTTGACCTAGACCCCAGCAGCTTGTCCTGTACCCCAGCAACTTAACCTAGACCCCAGCAACTTGACCTAGACCCCAGCAGCTTGACCTGTACCCCAGCAACTTGATCTGTACCCCAGCAACTTGACCTGAACCCCAGCAACTTGACCTGTACCCCAGCAACTTGACCTGTACCCCAGCAACTTGACCTGTACCCCAGCAACTTGACCTGTACCCCAGCAACTTGACCTGTACCCCAGCAACTTAACCTGTACCCCAGCAACTTGACCTGTATTCCAGCAACTTGACCTGTACCCCAGCAACTTGACCTAGACCCCAGCAGCTTGACCTGTACCCCAGCAACTTGACCTGTACCCCAGCAACTTAACCTGGACCCCAGAACTTGACCTGTACCCCAGCAACTTGACCTGTACCCCAGCAACTTGACCTGTACCCCAGCAACTTGACTTGAACCCCAGCAACTTGACCTGTACCCCAGCAACTTGACTTGTACCCCAGCAACTTGACCTGTACCCCAGCAACTTGACTTGAACCCCAGCAACTTGACCTGTACCCCAGCAACTTGACCTGTATCCCAGCAACTTGACCTGTACCCCAGCAACTTAACCTGCACCCCAGCAACTTGATCTGTACCCCAGCAACTTAACTTGAACAAAGCCAGGACTCAGGTTCATGTTGGGAAGGTTGTGTACCAGAGGCGGGTCGACGACGGCTGTGTAGAGGCAGGAAAGATTATTTTAGAAGACCAATCAACAAGATGATTAGAATCCCTAACATGACAGAAGAGAACATTGTTTGTGTCTGCAGACTTAACAACACTTCTCTTGTGTTCCTTAAGTCTGGCATTTAGTGTACAACCAGTTTCACCAAAGTATTGGATAGGACAAGACGAACAGGAAATAGAGTAGACACCAGCAGCATTAGAAGCAAGAGGAGGAGCAGTATGAACCAGATTGCTACGAAGAGTGTTAGTTTGTCGAGAGGCGAGCTTTATGTCAAGAGGACGAAAGGTATTAGTGAGAATCTTGAGATCAGATATGAAGGGAAGGCAGAGCACAGTGATACTAGTGTTGAAAACAGGTTTGGGATGAAAAAACACAAAATTTGTGCCTGCAAGCAACTGGATTTGCTTCTAGTGCACGCACAATAACGCAATATTTGAGTTATCAGGATAGGCGTCTAATGTACGCAATGATAACGCAATATTTGTGTCAGCAAGCAGCATGATATGCTTCTAGTGTACTCAACAATAACGGTGAGGCAACATTCATGCTTCAGACTGAAGGCAGCGCGTATAGAAGAAGGGGCCTGGCTCATCCACGTCTATATTAGATAAAGTGTTCCTAATGATTCCAAATTTGGACTTGGAGGATGGAGAACAGTGAACCTGATCTCCGGTGTGAGAGATCCATCACCATCCTGGATGACCCGCTGTCCTGTGTGGCAGTGAACACGACCGTCATCCTCACTGTAAGAAAACCCTAATTGAATTACACCAATTAAGCAGAATTGTTCATTAATTTTGCCAGTAAAGATGTTAATAATGACTATACGTACCCGACCGGTTGACGATTTCTCTAGAAATGGTTGTGAACGCCACAGTCATTCCCAGTACAGGTAGTCAACACTTAGACTGCTCTGAAAGAAGATGAAGAAGAAGAAGAAGTTGAGAAAGCCACCTCCATCCACAACTTTACGGCCAGATGCGACAAGGAATTCGACAGACACAATAGTTCGATTCTAACACAAGGGATACAAGGGACGTAGGCGTAGATAAAGAGCCAGGCCTCCCCTCCCACTAGACAATGATAGGCATATGCGTACTCCGAACCTCTTTGTCGTCTCAGACGCCGTAAAGAAATTAGCTTTTTGAATCCAAATTGGAATGCGGGAGTCCCTCCCCCCCCTCATCCTTTAACTGTACACTGGAGTCGTGTGTGTGTGTGTGTGTGTGTGTGTGTGTGTTTGTGTGTGTGTACTCACCTAGTTGTGCTTGCGGCGGTTGAGCTCTGGCTCTTTGGTCCCGCCTCTCAACCGTCAATCAACCTATGTACAGATTCCTGAGCCTACTGGGCTCTATCATATCTACATTTGAAGCTG
The DNA here is from genome assembly GCF_040958095.1 of Procambarus clarkii. Classification (NCBI taxonomy): domain Eukaryota; kingdom Metazoa; phylum Arthropoda; class Malacostraca; order Decapoda; family Cambaridae; genus Procambarus; species Procambarus clarkii. The sequence goes on from NC_091169.1 coordinate 28,633,903, forward strand.
TGTATGGAGTCAGCCTCCACCACATCACTGCCTAGTGCATTCCATTTGTCTACAATTCTGACGGTGAAAAAATTCTTTCTAACGTCTCTGTGGCTCATTTGGGTACTCAGTTTCCACCTGTGTCCACTTGTTAGTGTGTTGGGTGTTGGGTCTTCAGCCAACAGTCCTGTGGAGGGTGTCGCTGCTCCTGTGGAGGGTGTCGCTGCTCCTGTGGAGGGTGTCGCTGCTCCTGTGGAGGGTGTCGCTGCTCCTGTGAAGGGTGTCTGCTCCTGTGGAGGGTGTCGCTGCTCCTGTGAAGGGTGTCGCTGCTCCTGTGGAGGGTGTCTCTGCTCCTGTGGAGGGAGTCGCTGCACTTGTGGAGGGTGTCGCTGCTCCTGTGGAGGGTGTCTCTGCTCCTGTGGAGGGCGTCGCTGCTCCTGTGGAGGGTGTCTTTGCTCCTGTGGAGGGAGTCGCTGCTCCTGTGGAGGGTGTCGCTGCTCCTGTGGAGGGTGTCTCTGCTCCTGTGGAGGGCGTCGCTGCTCCTGTGGAGGGCGTCGCTGCTCCTGTGGAGGGCGTCGCTGCTCCTGTGGAGGGCGTCGCTGCTCCTGTAGAGGGCGTCGCTGCTCCTGTGGAGGGCGTCGCTGCTCCTGTAGAGGGCGTCGCTGCTCCTGTGGAGGGCGTCGCTGCTCCTGTAGAGGGCATCACTGCTCCATAAGAAACTAATTAATCTAAAAAAATATAACTGGTTGCCCTTTGTGCAGTGCGCGTGAGTGCGCATGCGCGGTGGCGGCGGCAGTTCGCCCAGCCAGAGAGACGCTCTGATTGGCTAATGACCGCCTGTCATTATGGAATTTATCCTCCATGATTGAAATTTACATTTTTTTGGAATTAATCCGATTTACACGAACTTGGTGATAATCTTGGTGTAGGTGATTAGAGATTGGTGGCCACCTTGGCCATGTCGGGCCACGATTCGTGAAGGATTTACGTGTCCACTTGTTCGAAACCTGTTCATCTTTCATTAATCCTAGCGGCTTAGTCTGTATTTATTGACCAGTTTACCAGCGTGTATAACAAGTTATTTTATTGTTTACAACTATAATAACCTTGAGTTATTATTGTTGTAAACAACTTACAGCTCTGTTAAGCCGGTAAACTATTCGGTGTATACAGACTATACACCACCAACATCAGGAGAAAGATGCAGTGGTTTCGTAAGCGGACACGTCAGTGCTCGATGACTCCTGGCTCAGGTACAAGGTTAACGACAGTATTGATATGCGCAATGAAATCCACAAGAACGCTGGCAGTGCGCATGCTGGGAGAAGTCCAAGTACGCAGGTTCGATCCCATCGTACAGCTCCTAATATGCTCTCGTAGTATATCTATAATTAAGAGGAATCTGGGAATATTTGTTACCCGGGGAACGGGGATGTTCCTCAAGGATGCTGACGACGTCTTGAGATGACACATCCCCACACAGATGCCGCCGCCCAGCATCCCACACACACACACGGTAATGAGAGCCTCTGGAGGGCCTCAAGGATGTTGGAAATTTATAATGATAACCTTTTGGTGTGTGTGTGAGGTGCCATGCTCCTCCTGTGCCTTGTTTCCTAGCTATCAGGCCCCTCCTATCCCTCCCCTTCATAATCATATAAGAAGGAAAATGACAGTGAAGGCCCAAGTGACAAGACTACGTCAAACAGAAGGTGTATATACCGAAGAGAAAATTATAAGGAAATTTGCAAGGTACCGAGCACTGGTTTCCATAGTTCACAAGCGAGCCTGAGCAGCCCCGGTGTTAGGATGGCCCTAGATGAGAGACTGTAAGATATAGAGGTGACAGCACAGGAAGTAAAGAAACGACTGGGATCACTGGACAAAACTAAAGCTGTTAGATCAGACAATGCATCACCGTGGATATTGAAGGAGGCAGCGCAGGCCCTCAGCGTGCCTCTGCGAAAGATCGTTAATGAGTCACTTACAAAGGGAGGAGTTACTCATCTGCTGGAAGTAGGCAAATGTGGTGCCAGTTTTCAAGAAAGGTGATAGAGTATCACTGACAAGCACCCCGTGCAGCGGACTTGAAAGAATAATCAGGTTAAGACTAGTTACACACTTAGAGAGAATTAGGTATGTAAAAATTAACCAACATAGCTTTAGGGAAAGGAAATCATGCCTAACGTACCTACTTGAGAAGGTACGTTAGGCATGAATCTGAGAAGGATGGGCAGATTGCATGTTTCTTGACTGCCAAAAAGCCTTTGACACAGTACATCACAAGAGACTACTATACAGACTTGGGAGGCAGGCGGGAGTAAGCGGAAAAGTCCTAACATGGGGAAGGAATTACCTAACAGGCAGAAGCCAGAGAGTAACAGTAAGAGGCGAAAAGTTGGACTGGCGAGCAGTAACAAGTGGAGTACCTGAAGCATCGGTGCTGGGACAAATTCTATTTCGTATATATGTAAATGACCAATCTATTGGAGCTGAATCTTATATGTCGATGTTTGCAGATGATGCAAAATTAATGAGACGAGCTGTGAGGATTGTAAGATTCTCCAAAACGACTTGAATAAGTTGCAGAGATAGCCGGAGAAATGGCTACTGGAGTTCAATAAGAACAAGTGTAAAATGGTGGAAATTGGATTAGGTGGTAGGAGACCAAAGGGACAGCATGCAATGAAAGGAAAATACCAACATAAGACTACTGGAGAAAGAGATCTGGGAGTGGACATTACACCTAATATAACTCCTGAGGCACATATAAATAGGATGTCAGCAGCCTACTCTACTCTGACAAAGCTCAGAACATCATCATACAGGAACCTAAATAAGAAGGCCTTTACATCGCTGTACACAGCCTACGTGAGACCAGTCATAGAATATGCAGCCCCTGTCGTGCAGCCTCCACCTAAAAAGCACATAATGGAAACTAGAAAGTTTCCTTGTGTGTTTTTTTGCATACTCGTAACTTTTGAAAACTTCAGAAGTTTGCGATGAAGCTCGTCCCAGAATTGCGGCGAATGGGATATGAAGAGAGACTGAAGTAACTAAACCTGACGACGCTAGGAAAAATGAGAGAGAAAGGGGAGACATATAAAATATTATGGGGAATTGACAGAGTGGAAATAGAGGAAATGTTCACAATGAATACCAAACAGAACAAAATGAAATAGGTGGAAGCGTGAGACTCAGATGGTCATAGAAATACTAAAAAGTTTTAATTTAGTGTAAGAGTAGTTGGAAAAAGGAATGAACTGAAAGTGCAGGTTGTGGAAGCAAACTCTGTTCATAATTTTAAAAGTGCCAATGAAAGGAATCATTGCTTTAGACAACTGGAGGCTAGAAACAGGGGGTCCATTAAGAGCTGATGCTCGATTCTACAGGCACTAATTGATGAGTACACACACACACACACACACACACACACACACACACACACACACACACACACACACACACACACACACACACACACACACACACAGACACACACACACACACACACACACACACACACACACACACACACACACACACACACACACACACACATACACTAAGCTGAGAGCCGGAGCCGAAACTGAGAGGTATGAGTTACGAGGAAAGGCTAAAGGAGCTGAACCTCACGTCCCTGGAAAACAGAATAGTAAAGGGAGACATGATAACCACCTACAAAATTCTCAGGGGAATTGACAGGGTTATCTTGAGGTTATCTTGAGATGATTTCGGGGCTTTAGCGTCCCAGCGGCTCGGTCCTCGATCAGGCCTCCTTTTTGTTACAACCCCCCCAGGAAGCAGCCCATAGCAGCTGTCTAACTCCCAGGTACCTATTTACTGTTATTTAACAGGGGCATCAGGGTGAAAGAAACATTTTGCCTATTTGTCTCCGCCTCCACCGGGGATCGAACCCGGAACCTCAGGACTACGAATCCGAAGCGCTGTCCACCCAGCTGTCAGGTGCCCATTGGGGTGGACAAAGACAAACTCTTCAGCACAGGAGGGACACGAACAAGGAGACACAGGTGGAAACTGAGTACCCACATCAGCCACAGAGACATTAGAAAGAATTTTTTCAGTGTCATAGTTAGTAAATGGAATGCACTAGGCAGTGATGTGGTGGAGGCTGACTCCATACACAGTTTCAAGTGTAGATATGATAGAGCCCAGTAGGCTCAGGAATCTGTTCACTAGTTGATTGACGGTTGAGAGGCGGGACCAAAGAGCCAGAGCTCAACCCCCGCAAGTACAAATAGGTGAGTACACACACAGCATTAGTGGCACTGACGACGAGGGGGGCAGTGCCAACAGTGGTGGCCCAGACGACGAGGGTGGCAGTGCCAACAGTGGTGGCCCAGACGACGAGGGTGGCAGTGCCAACAGTGGTGGCACTGACGAGGGTGGCAGTGCCAACAGTGGTGGCACTGACGAGGGTGGCAGTGCCAACAGTGGTGGCATGACGACGGTAGCAGTGCCAACATTGGTGGCACTGACGAGGCTGGCAGTGCCAACAGTGGTGGCCCAGACGACGAGGGTGACAGTGCCAACAGTGGTGGCACTGACGACGGTAGCAGTGCCAACATTGGTGGCACGGACGAGGGTGGCAGTGCCAACAGTTTTGGCACTGACGACGAGGGTGGCAGTGCCAACATTGGTGGCACTGACGAGGGTGGCAGTGCCAACAGTGGTGGCACTGACGACGGTAGCAGTGCCAACATTGGTGGCACTGACGACGAGGGTGGCAGTGCCAACATTGGTGGCACTGATGAGGGTGGCAGTGCCAACAGTGGTGGCACTGACGAGGGTGGCAGTGCCAACATTGGTGGCACTGACGAGGGTGGCAGTGCCAACATTGGTGGCACTGACGAGGGTGGCAGTGCCAACAGTGGTGGCACTGACGACGGTAGCAGTGCCAACATTGGTGGCACTGACGACGAGGGTGGCAGTGCCAACATTGGTGGCACTGACGAGGGTGGCAGTGCCAACATTGGTGGCACTGACGAGGGTGGCAGTGCCAACATTGGTGGCACTGACGAGGGTGGCAGTGCCAACAGTGGTGGCACTGACGAGGGTGGCAGTGCCAACAGTGGTGGCACTGACGACGGTAGCAGTGCCAACATTGGTGGCACTGACGACGAGGGTGGCAGTGCCAACATTGGTGGCACTGACGAGGGTGGCAGTGCCAACAGTGGTGGCCCAGACGACAAGGGTGGCAGTGCCAACAGTGGTGGCACTGACAGGAGGCTGGTGTGGAGGCGTGTTGATGTTAGGTTATCATGGCATCAGAACTTGAGTCGACGAGAGACGAAGAGTGTCAGATCTTGAGCCTCGTCTGATTTAGATGAATGAAGCAACAACAAGACCGGCTTCCATAAGGTCTTCATCAACGCTGCGGTAATTACAGCCGGGGACCTGGCTAGTTTGTTCATTAGGGCCTTATTGTCTTATTTGTTAGGTCAACACCCTATATTTATCGCCGTCAGGGGTAATGCCACCGCCTCGAACGCTGACCCCTCTAGAAGCTCTCGTGTTGTTTAGGGGTAATATTAGCTGGCGTGATATAATCTATCCTAATATTCTAATTATACGAGCCACGGGGCTTATATCTTACCCTCCCGTACCTCCGAGGAGATAATTATAGACACGCTCGTGGTTTATAGCCGCGGCCTCAAAGAAAACCCGCACAAAAAGTTATTCAATCCCTGGTAGCCTTGGAGGCCAAACTTGGCCACCGGACAGAGGGGTCGTTGTGGCGTGTAGAGGGAGCCACAGGTCGCCGTAAGGACGACGAGGGGGCGGGAAATAAGCACATCCGTACGTCTTAATGGCACAAACTTATCCATTACCCGACACTGTAACCCGGTATTAGCGATTAACAAGGACACTCCTGTAGTCCTAATCTGCTTGCATCCACCACTTTGCTGCGCCGACCCGACCAGAGGAGCCGACTCGCCACCGTGACTGATGGCCGTTTAGGACCGAAATTTATCGCCTTTTCTCTTTGCTTGTTTAAGCCCTCTGCAGTGAATCGTATTTTATCCGGCTATTCGTCACGATCCTCGTCCGGATAAGACGTATATGTCGCTTGGACGGCTGGCGATAAAGGCGCAGGAGTTAGCATAAACACGCTGTTTGGAAAACAAACACCTTGTTACCATAGACGGAAAGTCGGAGGGTCTCGCTCTCGCGGCCAGGGTCGTAAAGTGAGGCAGGTCACTGCCGGGGTTAATCGACGCTACTTATCATGTGATTATGGGGTAATTAGGCAGGTCCGTAGACGCGGCGCGCGCACACGCACTCCAGCGCCCCCCCAGTGCAGGTCATGACTGTGAGGGGGACAAGTCTTGCAGTGGTTGCTGCAAGACTTGTAGGAGGGAGAAAAGGTGGGAGGAGGAGGAGGAGGTGGGAAAGGAGAGACTGAAGAGCAGGAGGAAGAGGTGAAGCAGGAAGAGGAGGAGGAGGAGGAGGAGGACCAACAAACGAAGGAATACGAGGAACAAGAGAAAAACGAGAAACAGAAACCGACGGAAGGAGGAGAGAGAAGTGCCGACTGAAGAGAAAGATGAGGAAGAGGCGCCGACGGAAGAAGGAAAGGAGGAGGAGGGTGAGCAAGAAGACCCGACAGAGGAGGAATAAGAGAAAGGGAAAACTGTCACCCCAGACAAGAGAAGCCGCCGCCCTCTACAGCCTGGAGACACAAGCACCTCTTGTTCAATAACAGGATCTTGACCGCTCGCCCGCTTGTGGCGCCTCATCAACACATCTCCTTAACTATACCAACTATTTATACCTATGGTATAGGTATAGATAGCTGCTATCTATATCTATGATAGCCTGGCCGGGCAGCTGAATGGACAGCGCTCGGGATTCGTTGTCCTGAGGTTCCAGTTTCGATCCCCTGAGGAGGCGGAAACAAATGGCCAGAGTTTCTTTCACCCTGATGCACCCAGTTCACCCAGCAGTAAATAGGTACCTGGGAGATAGACAGCTGCTACGGGCTGCTTCCTGGGGGTGTGTAACAACAAGTAGGCCTGGTCGAGGACTGGGCCGCGGGGACGCTAAGCCCCGAAATCATCTCAAGATAACTTCAAAAGAAGAAGATATAGGTATTGATAGTCGCTATCTGTCTGCTTCAACGTACAAAATTGGACTGTTGTGTCCCAAAAAGTCTACATCTAGATCTATTAAATTTGTAGAGTGCGTGAAGAAAAGTCAAAATTACACTTACATATTTTAGGCCTAGTGTAGCATAAATATATAATATATTAGATCTATAATAGCGCATATTAGGCCTAGGATTACTAGGTTGGGTTCTTTGGCTACATTTCCAACTTTTTAGAATGTCATTTAGGCTAATTCAGTGATATAATGAATTTTTGGGGGTCCAACAGTACATGTTTGTATGATTGACCAAATAGTTGATATAAGTCCTATCCTGCTAGGTGGACGGGCCGATATAAGTCCTATCCTGCTAGGTGGACGGGCCGATATAAGTCCTATCCTGCTAGGTGGACGGGCCGATATAAGTCCTATCCTGCTAGGAGGACGGGCCGATATAAGTCCTATCCTGCTAGGTGGACGGGCCGATATAAGTCCTATCCTGCTAGGTGGACGGGCCGATATAAGTCCTATCCTGCTAGGTGGACGGGCCGATATAAGTCCTATCCTGCTAGGTGGACGGGCCGATATAAGTCCTATCCTGCTAGGTGGACGGGCCGATATAAGTCCTATCCTGCTAGGAGGACGGGCCGATATAAGTCCTATCCTGCTAGGAGGACGGCCTGGACTTATAGATTTTTGTAGAATTATTTCTCTCTCCTCCCACCGTAGAACCTCTTAATCCCTAGAAACTTTTCTTTACCCTGTAGAATTCCTTCCCCCCCCCCCCTCCTCCTTCTCCTCCTCCCTCGTTTAGCCTCCTCTCGCCTCTTCCCTCCCTTACCTCCCTCTCCCTTCCCCCTCCCTCCCCCCCTCCCCCCCCCCACCACCAGTGGGTTGTGTCTATCTTGCCCTGACTCAGCAGCTGTGCGGGCTTACTGCAACAACAAGGGCGTCAATCATAATCAATTACTGCGGGAGTACAAACACAAGGGCCTCTGTGGACGCTCTCTCTTGCCCACCACCCTGCCAACACCGCCGGAGGACAAGAACACTCCCGGAGGACAAGAACACCGCCGGAGGACAAGAACACCGCCGGAGGACAAGAACACGGCCGGGGGACAAGAACACCGCCGGAGGACAAGAACACCGCCGGGGGACAAGAACACGGCCTGGGGACAAGAACACTCCCGGAGGACAAGAACACGGCCGGGGAACAAGAACACTCCCGGAGGACAAGAAAACCTCCGGAGGGAAAAGAACACGGCCGGGGGGCAAGAACACCGCCGGAGGACAAGAACACCGCCGGGGGACAAGAACACGGCCGGGGGACAAGTACACCGCCGGGGGACAAGAACACTCCCGGAGGACAAGAACACCGCCGGAGGACAAGAACACTCCCGGAGGACAAGAACACTCCCGGAGGACAAGAACACTCCCGGAGGACAAGAACACTCCCGGAGGACAAGAACACTCCCGGAGGACAAGAACACCGCCGGAGGACAAGAACACCGCCGGAGGACAAGAACACGGCCGGGGGACAAGAACACCGCCGGAGGACAAGAACACTCCCGGAGGACAAGAACACTCCCGGAGGACAAGAACACTCCCGGAGGACAAGAACACCGCCGGAGGACAAGAACACTCCCAAAGGACAAGAACACGGCCGGTGGATAAGAACACCGCCGGAGGACCAGAACACCGCCGGAGGACAAGAACACTCCCGGAGGACAAGAACACGCCCGGAGGACAAGAACACTCCCAGAGGACAAGAACACTCCCGGAGGACAAGAACACCGCCGGGGGACAAGAACACTCCCGGAGGACAAGAACACTCCCGGAGGACAAGAACACCGCCGGGGGACAAGAACACTCCCGGAGGACAAGAACACTCCCGGAGGACAAGAACACCGCCGGAGGACAAGAACACTCCCGGAGGACAAGAACACTCCCGGAGGACAAGAACACTCCCGGAGGACAAGAACACTCCCGGAGGACAAGAACACTCCCGGAGGACAAGAACACCGCCGGGGGACAAGAACACTCCCGGAGGACAAGAACACCGCTGGAGGACAAGAACACCGCCGTGGGACAAGAACACCGCCGGGGGACAAGAACACCGCCGGAGGACAAGAACACCGCCGTGGGACAAGAACACCGCCGGAGGACAAGAACACCGCCGTGGGACAAGAACACCGCCGGAGGACAAGAACACGCCGGGGGACAAGAACACTCCCGGAGGACAAGAACACTCCCGGAGGACAAGAACACCGCCGTGGGACAAGAACACCGCTGGAGGACAAGAACACCGCCGTGGGACAAGAACACCGCCGGAGGACAAGAACACCGCCGGAGGACAAGAACACCGCCGGGGGACAAGAACACCGCAGGGGGACAAGAACACCGCCGTGGGACAAGAACACCGCCGTGGGACAAGAACACCGCCGTGGGACAAGAACACCGCCGGAGGACAAGAACACCGCCGGAGGACAAGAACACCGCAGGGGGACAAGAACACCGCCGTGGGACAAGAACACCGCCGGAGGACAAGAACACCGCCGTGGGACAAGAACACCGCCGGAGGACAAGAACACCGCCGGAGGACAAAAACACCGCAGGGGGACAAGAACACCGCCGTGGGACAAGAACACCGCCGGAGGACAAGAACACCGCCGGAGGACAAGAACACCGCAGGGGGACAAGAACACCGCCGTGGGACAAGAACACCGCCGTGGGACAAGAACACCGCCGGAGGACAAGAACACCGCCGTGGGACAAGAACACCGCCGTGGGACAAGAACACCGCCGGAGGACAAGAACACCGCCGTGGGACAAGAACACTCCCGGAGGACAAGAACACCGCCGGAGGACAAGAACACCGCCGTGGGACAAGAACACCGCCGTGGGACAAGAACACCGCTGGAGGACAAGAACACCGCCGTGGGACAAGAACACAGCCGGAGGACAAGAACACCGCCGTGGGACAAGAACACCGCCGGAGGACAAGAACACGGCCGGGGGACAAGAACACGGCCGGGGGTCAAGAACACCGCCGGGGGACAAGAACACGGCCGGGGGTCAAGAACACGGCCGGGGGTCAAGAACACGGCCGTGGGACAAGAACACGGCCGTGGGACAAGAACACGGCCGTGGGACAAGAACACGGCCGGGGGACAAGAACACGGCCGGGGGACAAGAACACGGCCGTGGGACAAGAACACGGCCGGGGGTCAAGAACACCGCCGGGGGACAAGAACACGGCCGGGGGTCAAGAACACGGCCGTGGGACAAGAACACGGCCGGGGGACAAGAACACGGCCGGGGGACAAGAACACGGCCGGGGGTCAAGAACACGGCCGTGGGACAAGAACACGGCCGTGGGACAAGAACACGGCCGTGGGACAAGAACACGGCCGGGGGACAAGAACACGGCCGTGGGACAAGAACACGGCCGGGGGTCAAGAACACCGCCGGGGGACAAGAACACGGCCGGGGGACAAGAACACGGCCGGGGGTCAAGAACACGGCCGTGGGACAAGAACACGGCCGGGGGACAAGAACACGGCCGTGGGACAAGAACACGGCCGTGGGACAAGAACACGGCCGGGGGTCAAGAACACCGCCGGGGGACAAGAACACGGCCGGGGGTCAAGAACACGGCCGGGGGTCAAGAACACGGCCGGGGGTCAAGAACACGGCCGTGGGACAAGAACACGGCCGTGGGACAAGAACACGGCCGTGGGACAAGAACACGGCCGGGGGTCAAGAACACCGCCGGGGGACAAGAACACGGCCGGGGGTCAAGAACACGGCCGGGGGTCAAGAACACGGCCGGGGGTCAAGAACACGGCCGGGGGTCAAGAACACGGCCGGGGGTCAAGAACACGGCCGGGGGTCAAGAACACGGCCGGGGGTCAAGAACACGGCCGGGGGTCAAGAACACGGCCGGGGGTCAAGAACACGGCCGGGGGTCAAGAACACGGCCGGGGGTCAATAACACGGCCGGATGTCAAGAACACGGCCGGGGGTCAAGAACACGGCCGGGGGTCAAGAACACCGCCAGAGGACAAGAACACCGCCGGAGGACAAGAACACTCCCGGAGGACAAGAACACCGCCGGAGGACAAGAACACCGCCGGAGGACAAGAACACCGCCGGAGGACAAGAACACCGCCGGAGGACAAGAACACCGCCGTGGGACAAGAACACCGCCAGGGGACAAGAACACCGCCGGAGGACAAGAACACCGCCGTGGGACAAGAACACCGCCGGGGGACAAGAACACGGCCGGAGGACAAGAACACCGCCGTGGGACAAGAACACCGCCGTGGGACAAGAACACCGCCGGGGGACAAGAACACCGCCGAGGGACAAGAACACCGCCGTGGGACAAGAACACCGCCGTGGGACAAGAACACCGCCGTGGGACAAGAACACCGCCGTGGGACAAGAACACCGCCGTGGGACAAGAACACCGCCGTGGGACAAGAACACCGCCGTGGGACAAGAACACCGCCGAGGGACAAGAACACCGCCGTGGGACAAGAACACCGCCGTGGGACAAGAACACCGCCGTGGGACAAGAACACCGCCGGGGGACAAGAACACTGCCGGGGGACAAGAACACGGCCGGAGGACAAGAACACCGCCGTGGGACAAGAACACCGCCGTGGGACAAGAACACCGCCGGGGGACAAGAACACCGCCGGGGGACAAGAACACTGCCGTGGGACAAGAACACCGCCGAGGGACAAGAACACCGCCGGAGGACAAGAACACCGCCGGGGGACAAGAACACCGCCGAGGGACAAGAACACCGCCGGAGGACAAGAACACCGCCGGGGGACAAGAACACCGCCGGAGGACAAAAACACGGCCGGAGGACAAGAACACCGCCGGGGGACAAGAACACCGCCGGAGGACAAAAACACGGCCGGAGGACAAGAACACCGCCGGAGGACAAGAACACTGCCGGAGGACAAAAACACGGCCGGAGGACAAGAACACCGCCGGGGGACAAGAACACCGCCGGAGGACAAGAACACCGCCGGAGGACAAGACCACTCCCGGAGGACAAGACCACTCCCGGAGGACAAGACCACTCCAGGAGGACAAGACCACTCCCGGAGGACAAGACCACTCCCGGAGGACAAGACCACTCCCGGAGGACAAGACCACTCCCGGAGGACAAGACCACTCCAGGAGGACAAGAACAAGGCCGGAGGACAAGAACACCGCCGGAGGACAAGAACACCGCCGGAGGACAAGACCACTCCCGGAGGACAAGACCACTCCCGGAGGACAAGACCACTCCCGGAGGACAAGACCACTCCCGGAGGACAAGACCACTCCCGGAGGACAAGACCACTCCAGGAGGACAAGACCACTCCCGGAGGACAAGACCACTCCAGGAGGACAAGAACAAGGCCGGAGGACAAGAACACCGCCGGAGGACAAGAACAGGGCCGGAGAACAAGCAGAACACGGCTAGATAACAAGAGGAACATCTGTGATCACAGACACAAGCCATGTTAAAGTATTGGTTGAGAGTCAGATGTCAGCGATCTTTATAATTCCCGGTGACTAGGGTCACCAAGGTTATCAAGGGCCTCCCCCATGTCGACGCCTCACCTTCCCCACCACCACAACTATTGCCTCATACCTATTTTCCAGCTAGGTAAACAGAGGCATCAGGTGAAAGGATACGTGCCCAACCTGGTATTCTGGGTTGCGAGTCGAGGATGTAGACCACTGTACACTGTATCATACTCGCAACCCTTCACAAAAGTGGTCCTCTCTTGACTTTGGTTTTATGAATAGTCAAGGATATATATATATATATATATATATATATATATATATATATATATATATATATATATATATATATATATATATATGTGTGTGTGTGTGTGTGTGTATATCACGAAAATAAACACGTGATTAAGAATGTGACAATGTCAGACCACGGAGGAAAATGAAACAGGAATTTCCTTAAGTACTTTCGTATATTAAATACATCTTCAGAAGGAATGAATGAATCTTCCTTCTGAAGATGTATTTAATATATATATATATATATATATATATATATATATATATATATATATATATATATATATATATATATATATATATATATGTATATATATATATATATATATATATATATATATATATATATATATATATATATATATATATATATATATATATATATATATTCTATTATTTTGTCGCTATTGATGAATATTATACTCTATTATTTTCTCGCTTAGAGTTTCTATTCCTCTGACTAGTGCTGTTGCATCTTGGTTTAATTGGAGGAGGAATTCTTCAAATGTCATCTATGTTCGAGGTAAACTAAAAGAATAATTAACAGTAAAATGCATTACACTAATTATAAACTTGCACAACGTTTCGAACCCACATGGTTCATTCTCAAGTGATGAGACTATACGTTGTTGTTGTTTTTGTTTTAGATTCAGCTCCTGGAACAACATTTCCATGTAGCACGGGCTATGGTGAGCCCGTAATGGGACTATGTTTTGAAGAGGTTATCCCCAGAGTACCTCCTTCCTGAGGACAGGAGCTATTCTGACGTCTCCGTTCACCTCCAAGCCGTTCTCACACGTTACGGTGACCTATATTGATCACAAAAGCAATTTTTATGGGGAATAATAGCCATTTTCTATATACTTTAGAAGCACAGGTAATTGCGTAAATTAAAAATTTATTACAAAGGAAAAACTGTTTCACTGAATTTGTGATGTTTTTAGATGAAAACCCAGCAACACATTTGTGTTAATGAGATCATTGGGACTATAGCGTCTTTACTCCCAAGATCCCGTTCTAAGTCACGGGGTCGGTGATTAAGGGAGGGCACGAGAGGGCTGTGGAGGGGAGGGAGGGCTGTGGAGGGGAGGGAGGGCTGTGGAGGGGAGGGAGGGCCGTGGAGGGGAGGGAGGGAGGGAGTTAAGCAGGGCCGTGGAGGGGAGGAAGGGCCGTGGAGGGGAGGGAGGGCCGTGGAGGCGAGGGAGGGCCGTGGGGGGGGGGGAGGGAGGGCCGTGGAGGGGAGGGAGGGAGGGAGGGAGGTAAGCAGGGCCGTGGAGGGTGAGAGACAAACAGTGCCCATACATCAGCTGACATGATAAACATGGAGTGAGAAAGACCTTCACTTTAGGTGTTGTGGTTATCTCACATACACACACTCACACTCACTCACACTCACTCACACGCACACTCACCCACACGCACACTCACTCACATTCACCCACCCACCGACATATCGGGTGATTCCCCCTTCCTTATATACAGGAAGTGATGTGGTGATGCCTGACTCCATACACTGTTTCAAATGTAGATATGAAAGAGCCCATTAGGCTCAGGAATCTGTACGCCAGTTGATTGACAGTTGAGAGGCGGGACCAAAGAGCCAGAGCTCAACCCTCGCAAGCACAACTAGGCAAGTACACACACACACACACACACGTATGATAACAACAACAAGGCACGTATAGATAAACTGCAGAAAGCAGCAACATTAGCTCACAGAATGAGAGCGAAGCTGCTGGTCAAGGGGGACTTGAATCATGGAGAGATAAATTGGGAATCAAGGAATCCCCCCATGGAGGGGAAGAAACATGGGGAGTAAAGTTAGTAGATGTTATGGACAGGAATTTCCTAACACAACATGTGAAGGAAGACACAAGGGAAAGAGGAAGAGATGCACCGAGCCTATTAGACCTGATTTTCACCCAGAACGTAGAAGATATCGAGAATTTAGAGCATGAAATACCTCTAGGGGCCAGTGACCATTGTGTCCTAGTCTTTGACTACATGATGGAATTCAAACTTATGACCATGGGACAAGAGATCTGGGAAAGGAGAGCTGACTACAGGAAAGGGGACTATATGAGGATAAGGGACTATCTGGGTGAAGTGCAGTGGGAGGAAGAAATTAGAGGAAAAACAGTCCAAGATATGATGGACCTAGTCATACAGAAATGCCAGGAGGCCGAAGAGAGATTTATACCAACGGTAAAGGGAAAAAATAAGAAGGAATATAATAACCCATGGTTTAATAGACAGTGTCAGGAAGCAAAAATGGCCAGCAGGCGGGAGTGGAGGAAGTACAGAAGACAAAGAACAGAGGACAACAGAAGCAGATACAACAGAGCTAGGAACGATTACATTAACATAAGACGAACATCGGAAAGGGACTATGAGAACGATATTGCAATCAAAGCGAAAAAACAACCTAAGTTACTACACAGTCATATAAGAAGAAAAATGTCGGTGAACGACCAAGTGACAAGACTAAGGAAGACAGAGGGGGCATATACTGAAAGTGACAAGGAAATCTGTGAGGCACTGAATGCCAGTTTCCATGGAGTGTTCAGTACCGAGCCTGAGCAGCTCCCATTGTTGGAAGGGGTTACCCTAGATGAAAGACTATCAGATATAGAGGTGACAGCAGAGGAGGTAATGAAACAGTTGACAACTCTAGATGCAACTAAAGCAGTTGGACCAGACAAAGTATCACCGTGGATACTAAAAGAAGAAGCACAGGCCCTCAGCGTGCCTCTGGCAATGATCTTTAATG
>NC_091169.1:28654590-28664590 GCF_040958095.1 Procambarus clarkii
TGGTAGTGTGGTGGTGGGTATGGTGCTTTGGTAGTGTGGTGGAGGGTATGGTGCTTTGGTAGTGTGGTGGTGGGTATGGTGCTTTGGTAGTGTGGTGGAGGGTATGGTGCTTTGGTAGTGTGGTGGAGGGTATGGTGCTTTGGTAGTGTGGTGGTGGGTATGGTGCTTTGGTAGTGTGGTGGAGGGTATGGTGCTTTGGTAGTGTGGTGGAGGGTATGGTGCTTTGGTAGTGTGGTGGTGGGTATGGTGCTTTGGTAGTGTGGTGGTGGGTATGAGGATAGTGGGGTAGTGAAGCACTGAGTATGAAGGGTCCATGAGGCACCATCTTTGGGTATGAGTGTTTGGTAAACAGCTCGCCCAGTGACCCCTCCGTGCCCTGACCCCTTGGGCATGTTGACGTGCCCTGACCCCTTGGGCATGTTGACGTGCCCTCAAGCGGCTACTGTTGCTGCTGTACGGTAATTACTTAGTGGGGGGGGGGTAATTGTTTCAGTAATATAGGCAGTGATAACTTCCAGCTCATGCGCTAAGGAGAAAATTAAAATATAATAACAGGACACCACGTACAAAACTCAGGCAAATCATAACATAGAACGAAAAGGCAATGTAAAGGATCTGGGTGTACTCATGTCGGAAGACCTTACCTTTAAAGAACACAATAAAGTAGCCGTCACAACTGCAAGAAAAATGACAGGTTGGATAACAAGAACTTTTCACACTAGAGATGCTATACCGATGATGATACTTTTCAAGACGCTTGTGCTCTCTAGAGTGGAGTACTGCTGCACAATGACAGCCCCTTTCAAAGCTGGAGAAATTGCTGACCTGGAGAGCATGCAGAGATCCTTTACTGCTAGAATCCACTCAGTAAAACATCTAAATTACTGGGACTGACTAAAGAGCCTAAATCTGTACTCCCTTGAGCGCAGGCGGGAGAGATACATAATAATCTATACGTGGAAAAATATTAGAGGGGCTGGTCCCAAACCTGCACATAGAAATGAGACCAGGAGGCATGGCAGGATGTGCAGAATACCCCCGTTGAAGAGCAGTGGTGCAACAGGTACTCTGAGAGAGAACTATCAACATCAGAGGCCCGAGACTGTTCAACACGCTTCCGCTACACATAAGGGGCATAATTGGCAGACCCCTCACAGTGTTCAAGAGAGAACTTGACAAACACCTCCAAAGGATACCTGATCAACCAGGCTGTGACTCATACGTCAGGCTGCGAGCAGCCGCGTCCAATAGCCTGGTTGATCAGTCCAGCAACGAGGCCTGGTCGACGACCGGGCCGCGGGGACGCTAAGCCCCGGAAAAACTCCATGGTAACTCCAAGGTGAGCTGTGTGTATGGGGATTCTATATATATATATATATATATATATATATATATATATATATATATATAGTGTATATTAACCATCCCCGGGTGTAGCCCTCAGAAGCTGTCCAACCCCCAGGTACCTGCATTTACTGCTAAGTGAATAGTGGAATGAGGTGAAAGGAAGCGTTGCCAAGTTGTTACCGCTCCGGCTAGAATTCCACTTTCCCGGGACTTACAGCTGAGAATAGCATGCGTTGACCGCTTGACCACTGCTCTTCTTCCCTTATTCCCCCCCCTCTCTGTCTGTCTCTCTCTCTCTCTCTCTCTCTCTCTCTCTCTCTCTCTCTCTCTCTCTCTCTCTCTCTCTCTCTCTCTCTCTCTCTCTCTCTCTCTCTCTCTCTCTCTCTGTACTCACCTTGTGGTGTTGGCCAATCAACTGGTTACCTTGAGGCTACCTTGAGGTGCTTCCGGGGCTTAGTGTCCCCGCGGCCCGGTCGTCGACCAGGCCTCCTGGGCCTGGTGTACAGATTCCTGAGCCTACTGGGCTCTATCATATCTACACTTGAAACTGTGTATGGAGTCAGCCTCCACCACATCACTGCCTAATGCATTCCACCTGTTAACTACTCTGACATTGAAAAAGTTCTTTCTAACGTCCCTGTGGCTCATTTGGGTACTCAGTTTCCACCTGTGTCCCCTTGTTCGCGTACCACCCGTGTTAAACAGTTTAGCCTTATCTACCCTGTCAATTCCTCTAAGAATTTTGTAGGTGGTGTTCATATCTTCCCATACTCTTCTGTCTTCCAGCGAATTGAGATGCAGTTCACGCAGCCTTTCCTCTTAACTTATGCCTCTTAGTTCTGGGACTAGTCTAGTAGCATACCTTTGGACTTTTTCCAGCTTCGTCTAGTGCTTGACTAGGTACGGGCTCCATGCTGGGGCCGCATACTCCAGGATTGGTCTTACATATGTGGTGTAGAAGATTCTGAATGATTCCTTACACAAGTTCCTGAACGCTGTTCTGATGTTAGCCAGCCTCGCATATGCCGCAGACGTTATTCTTTTTATGTGGGCTTCAGGAGACAGGTTTGGTGTGATATCAGTTCCTAGATCTTTCTCTCTGTCCGTTTCATGAAGTACTTCATCTCCTATTCTGTACCATTCATTCATTGTGTGTGTGTGTGTGTGTGTACTCACCTAGTTGTGCTTGCGGGGGTTGAGATCTGGCTCTTTGGTCCCGCCTCTCAACCGAAGTGTGTATGTGTGTGTGTGTTTACTAGTTGTGTTTTTACGGGGGTTGAGCTTTGCTCTTTCGGCCCGCCTCTCAACTTTTTTTTTTTTTTTTTTTTCCCACACCACACACACACACACACCCCAGGAAGCAGCCCGTGACAGCTGACTAACTCCCAGGTAACTATTTACTGCTAGGTAACAGGGGCATTCAGGGTGAAAGAAACTTTGCCCATTTGTTTCTGCCTCGTGCGGGAATCGAACCCGCGCCACAGAATTACGAATCCTGCGCGCTATCCACCAGGCTACGAGGCCCCTTGTGTGTGTGTGTGTGTGTGTGTGTGTGTGTGTGTGTGTGTGTGTGTGTGTGTGTGTGTGTGTGTGTGTGTGTGTGTGTGTGTGTGTGTGTGTGTGTGTTGCCATCAACACGAGCCTCACCGTAGCTCTTATCAACAACAACCAATTTAACAAAGTAGATTTCAGCATCTGAGGCGACCACCACAACACTCCCGAGGGCTTCCCAGCCTGCCGCATGCTGGCATGTCCCAGGCTTTTAGCGTCAGACTACCAGCATGAGGCATGATTGCTTGCTTGCTATCATAACATCATGTCAGCAAGGCGGACAGTCCGCCTGCCTATCATAACTCACACTATACTTCCCCATTTCTAAACTTTCCCTTCACCTGTGCCTCTCCCTCCTCTTTACCCCTCCCCCCCCTTCAAAAAAAAAGCTTGAGTAATGCCACTTAGTGCCAAGTTGGCACTATATCATTAAAGTAGACTGTCGCGCCTAATGGAAGAAATGAAAAGTCGATTTATTCCTGTAGCGATAAATTTGCGTAATTTATTATGGAAATTAGATCAGTTAGCAAGAATTGTGGTAACGTTGGCGAGGCTGAGAGGCACTGGTGTGGCCAGGGGTGGTGGTAGTGGCCGCCAGGTGGCACTGGTGTGGCCAGGGGTGGTGGTAGTGGCTGCCAGGTGGCACTGGTGTGGCCAGGGGATGGTGGTAGTGGCCGCCAGGTGGCACTGGTGTGGCCAGGGGTGGTGGTAGTGGCCTGCCAGGTGGCACTGGTGTGGCCAGGGGTGGTGGTAGTGGCCGCCAGGTGGCACTGGTGTGGCCAGGGGTGGTGGTAGTGGCCGCCAGGTGGCACTGGTGTGGCCAGGGATGGTGGTAGTAGGCCGCCAGGTGGCACTGGTGTGGCCAGGGGTGGTGGGTGAGGCCGCCAGGTGGTACTGGTGTGGCTAGGGGTGGTGGTAGAGGCCGCCAGGTGGCACTGGTGTGGCCAGGGGTGGTGGTAGCGGCCGCCAGGTGGCCCTGGTGTGGCCAGGGGTGGTGGTAGCGGCCGCCAGGTGGCCCTGGTGTGGCCAGGGGTGGTGGTAGCGGCCGCCAGGTGGCCCTGGTGTGGCCAGGGGTGGTGGTAGCGGCCGCCAGGTGGCCCTGGTGTGGACAGGGGTGGTGGTAGTGGCCGCCAGGTGGCACTGGTGTGGCCAGGGGTGGTGGTAGCGGCTGCCAGGTGGCACTGTGTGGCCATGGATGGTGGTAGAGGCTGCCAGGTGGCTCTGTTTGGCCATAGGTGGTGGTAGCGGCCGCCAGGTGGCGCTGTGTGGCCAGGGGTGGTGGTAGCGGCCGCCAGGTGGCACTGGTGTGGCCAGGGATGGTGGGTGAGGCCGCCAGGTGGCACTGGTGTGGCCAGGGGTGGTGGTAGAGGCCGCCAGGTGGCACTGGTGTGGACAGGGGTGGTGGTAGAGGCCGCCAGGTGGCACTGGTGTGGCCAGCGATGGTGGTAGAAGCCACCAGCTCCCTCATCACAAAGGTGACACAGGTGGGATGTCCATAAACAAAACTCACAACTCACTAACCTTTGCTGAACTAGATTTAAATTGTCAATTTATCGCGGTCAATAAACACTTTCTAACAGGGTTTAAGATCGTCAGATCCGAGACAAGAGAAAGATGCCCAGACTCTTTCAAACTAGGAGTTATAATGACTTCTGTGTGCGTGTATATGTGTATGAACGAATGTGTTCTACCCATGTGTGTATATGCAGGGGCATGGGGGTTAAGCAGCTTATATGAAAAAGTGAGATTATGTAAATTATTTGTCATAAACATAAGGAGCATTGTACACCTGGTTCTGTGAAGCGGTGCTAAGGAGAGAAAGAGAGAGAAAGAAAGAAAGAGAGAGAGAGAGAGAGAGAGAGAGAGAGAGAGAGAGAGAGAGAGAGAGAGAGAGAGAGAGAGAGAGAGAGAGAGAGAGAGAGAGAGAGAGAGCATGAGGAGAATATATTGAATACCTAGGCTATCTACTTTACAGATAGCATCAAAGGCAGACGAAGCCAGTACATAAAAACAGGAAAAAATCAGCAAGAAACAGAGGGCGCTGAGGGGGGGAAACAGAGTGTGTGAAAGGCTAGAACAGACAGGGCTCTCAACAAATGGCTCTTGTAATCAAAATAAACTGGCGTTGGAAGCGTGCGTCTCACTAACATATTAGTCACCCCTCAAGCGCCCCGCCCTTCCCGCCATCCATACCCACTCTCCGTGACGGCGGCCATAAAACCCCAACATTTATCAAGACAGGAGGGGCGCCTCACCTGTTGAAAGACCTTAATATATTACCCCCCCCCCCCCAACCAGAGCTGTCTCTTCGCCCAAGAGGATAAATCATGGGGCTAATCAGGGAAGCTTTTTGGCTCCTATGCACGCTTCTCACAAGGGTGTTTATGGACAGCTGCGCCTCGCAAGATCATAGTCCGTTTTCTAATTTCACGCTCGTGATTAGAGCAGTTGGTTTTATGGAGCAATATGTTTTTGGACTAAATGGTTTAAGTCTGTAAACTCGGCCACACTACGAGGTAAACATGATCTGTCACTACCCGCGTGCTGCTGTGGCATCTTGTGGTGGTGGTGGTGGTGGTTGTGCTTGGTCGTGTTGGTGGTGTTTGTGGTGGTGGTAGTTGCTGATGTGATGGTGGCAGTAGTGGTGGTGGTAGTTGGTGATAGTGATAATAACTGTCATGGGGTTATGTTGGTGGCAATAGTGGTGATGGTGATGGCTTTCATTTGTAATGGCGGTGTTGATAGTGATGGGTGGTAGTAAATATCATTGATGGTGGAGGTTGTGGCATTCAGCCATTTTGAATTTGAAATAGCATTTTGTGGCTTAGGAATAGTATAGTATTAAAGTACATACAGTGGCACTCAACTGGTGATATCTCACCCCTCACAGCGACTCGCTGACTTCTGTTGCTTAGGTACTCCCTTATCCACTCAAGCACCTACCCTGTCACTCCTGCCTGCTTCTCCAACTTGTGCACTAGTCTCTTACGGGGTACTCTGTCAAAGACTTTTTGGCAATCAAAAAATATGCAGTCCTCCCACCTTTTTCTGTCTCGTCTGATTTATGTTGCCTGGTCGTTCACATCTATTCAATTTGTCAGGAAAGATTTACCATGACTGAAGGTTTGTTGGAGGTGTGTTACAACGTCCCTTCTCTCTCCCCAGATGTGCTACCAGCCTCTTTCTTGCCGTCTGCTCCCTCACCTCGGATGACGTGAGAGTTAAGACACTGGTCTTAACTTACTGCTGGTTCAGTGCCTCACGTCTGTTGTCATGTTTGTATATAGGGACTACATTGGCTGTCTTCCAACTTTCTGGTTGGTCTCCTATTTCCAGTGATATATATATATATATTATTCATCATTATAACGAGAGGCATACAGCTTTCTCGGTATTAGTGTCCACGGGGGGGGGGGGGGGGGTGTCTGGTGCAGTAGTTGTTGTCGTGTCTACCTCCAGCTGATGACACCTTTCCTTGCAATCTCAAATTGATGTATATAAAAAGAAATTGACAGGAAGGGCAGTATGTACATCTCTTCCCCCCCCCCTCCACCCCTCCACCCCTCCACTCCACCCCTCCACCCCACCCCCCCCTCCACCCCTCCACTCCACCCCTCCACCCCACCCCTCCACCCCACCCCTCTCCCAGTTCCCCCCCCCCTCCACCCCTCCACCCCACCCCTCTCCCAGTTCCCCCCCCCCCCTCCACCCCTCCACCCCACCCCTCTCCCAGTTCGTAGAAAACCCGTTGGTTTCTTCACTCTGAAACTTACGTTATCTTCCGGGTACAAAGTGTGTGTGTGGGGGGGAGGGGGAACAGTATCTATATTTCGCAGATAATATTATTCTAACTGAGACAATGTGGCATATATTTGTCTACTCATAATTTTCATTCCTGCAGTTCTGCCTAGTTTAACATCTCCATCTGATCTGGCAGGTCCTATTGTCAAGACCTCTAGGAATCTTTGGTCGAGTTCTTCACACACACACACACCTCTTTGTCATTCTCTGTGAACCTATCCTCCTCTTTCCCAAATTTCATCTTCTCTTTTCACTTTGAGGTTCTGGTTCCTAGCCCTCTGGTATCTCCCTTTGCTGTCTCTTGTTCTGGTATTCCTGTAATGTCTCTCTCTCTCTTCCCTATGACCAGGAAGCCTGGTCGAGGACCGGGCCGCGGGGACGCTAAGCCCCGGAATCATCGCAAGGTATCGCCTTGTACTTAACTGCTTTCTTCCTTACATCTCTGGTTAAACCAGGAGCTTCTCCAGTGTGTTCAATTGCTCTCTTCTGACATGTGTATGATGTAATCCCGGACATTGTGTACAGTACTTTCTCTTGTTCTGTTTCTCGTGGTATTACTGTTAGAAATTCCCTCTTCTTTGTTGTGTTGTGGCTGAAGTGGCTCAGTGGCTCAAGGTAAGGTAAGGTGTTGACCAGACCACACACTAGAAGGTGAAGGGACGACGACGTTTCGGTCTGTCCTGGACCATTCTCGACTTGAGAATGGTCCAGGACGGACCGAAACATCGTCGTCCCTTCACCTTCTAGTGTGTGGTCTGGTCAACATACTTTAGCCACGTTATTGTGACTCATCGCCTGCGTAAGGTTAGGTTTTCTTAATCATTTCCAATTCGGTTCTTGCTCGGTCTTTTGCTCCTCTGGTTCACTTGTTGAGTTGGTAATTCCATCTTCCGCCAGATACTCCATGTACAATTATCATTGAGTCCAACGATGTGTGTCTCTCTCAGAGAGCCCATCAGGTCAGTGTGGTTGATGCATCATTGCCTCCCATTATGTGGCTCCCTAAAGTTGTTCATTGTTCCAAAAGTGTAGTTGTATATGTGTCTTTGTTCTCCCAGTGTATCGATGGTTGAAGTCTTCCATGATTATATAGTCAGGATCCATCCCTACAGGCAATAGAAGCTGCCCTTTCTATTATAATAATATTTACCATATTGAAGATCTGGGTACCAGAGGTGTAATGAGATGAACCCCATGATGAACATTTATATAATTAGTAATGAACAGTCGTGTTCACTCGTGATGAGTCGTATAAGACTCATCACCTGCCTCATACTGTGAGATTTAATGTCTTGTGTCAGCTCTCATGTCGACGACTCAGATCCAAGATCACGGAGATGTCAAGGTGGTTGTAAATCAAGGCCTCGAGTCAAGCAGCAGGCGCAAAAGGACGCCCCCCCCCCCTCCCCTCGTCTCACCCTCACCCCCCAAAGTCAGTAGCGACGTTTACAAGGCTGTGATACACATCTCTCTTGGCGGCAGGCAAGAAGAACGCCTCGGAACCCCCACGTAGCCTAGCGCATGGCAAGCTGGCCCTTAGGCTTACCGGTAAGGAGGTAGAGAAGAGCGTGCGTCTTGACCGCTCCGTCACACCAGGGAAAGCTCTCCATTTAGGCCCTGAAATTGAACCTCTTCCCGTTCACTCCTAAACACACTTAATATTCTTTAATTTAACAGTATAATTGACTAGACGCTCGCCGCCAACGTTTATAGCCGCCGTTCATGTTTCCTTTAGTTCCACATAACTCCCCCCCTAACCCTATCCACTACCCTCCACACCCCCCCCCCCCCATCTATCCATACAGAGCCCCATCCATGCCCTCCCCCTCCTTCACTACCCCCTCCCGCAACTCCCCCCTAACTCCTCACCATCTTCTCACCCCTCTAAGCGAGTGTTCATTTGCGTGGTACTTTCAGCAGATAATATATGTTACACAGCGGGTTGTCACCCCTGGAGGGTGATCTTTGGGGGAAAGGGGCGAGGGAAGGGGGTTGGGGGGTGTCTGTGTGGCTGAGAGCCAGGGGGGGGTGTCTGTGTGGCTGAGAGCCAGGGGGGGTGTCTGTGTGGCTGAGAGCCAGGGGGGGGGGTGTCTGTGTGGCTGAGAGCCAGGGGGGGGGGTCTGTGTGGCTGAGAGCCAGGGGGGGGGAGGGGGTGTCTGTGTGGCTGAGAGCCAGGGGGGGGAGGGGGTGTCTGTGTGGCTAAGAGCCAGGGGGGGTGTCTGTGTGGCTGAGAGCCAGGGGGGGGGTCTGTGTGGCTAAGAACCAGTGAAGGGGGGTGTCTGTGTGGCTGAGAGCCAGGGGGGGGTGGTGTCTGTGTGGCTGAGAGCCAGGGGGGGGTGTCTGTGTGGCTGAGAGCCAGGGGGGGGGGGGTCTGTGTGGCTAAGAGCCAGGGGGGAATGTCAGTGTGGCTGAGAGCCAGGGGTCGTTTTTATTTATTTATTTATTCTGCCACAGACGAGGCCAGACATTTACAATGCTAACCAGCATATATACATTTTCTTCTGTCCTCCGTGGACAGAGATCTGGTAAACACATAGTTCAGTGACTTATTGAACAATCAACCACAGAAGGTGATTGTAGTGCTTTTAAAATGTTAATCTAACCTACATACATAAATACACAGATTTACGTCTGTCCTACATAAACAGTGTTCGAGGTGTCTTTTACATAGTGTCATTAATGTGCGTTTACAAAGGTGAAAAATAATTCTAACCAGCTTCCACATGTCTTCTACACACACACACACACACACACACACACACACACACACACACACACACACACACACACACACACACACACACACACACACACACACACACACACACACATATATATATATATATATATATATATATATATATATATATATATATATATATATATATATATATATATATATATATATGTCGTACCTAGTAGCCAGAACGCACTTCTCGGCCTACTATGCAAGGCCCGATTTGCCTAATAAGCCAAGTTTTCCTGAATTTATATATTTTTCTTATGAAATGATAAAGTCTTTCATTTCATTATGTATGAGTTATTTTTTTTAATTTGAATTAAAACTAACATAGATATATGACTGAACCCAACCAACCCTACCTAACCTAACCTAACCTAACCTAACCTAACCTATCTTAATCTAACCTAAACTAACACAACTAAGTCAATAATTTATGTTCTTAATATAATAATAATTCAAATAAAGTAATTTGGAAACAATTGATTGAAAATAAAAAAAATCACTCGGCCTATTAGGCAAATGGGGCTTTGCATAGTAGGCCGAGAAGTGCGTTTTGGA
>NC_091169.1:28669590-28671734 GCF_040958095.1 Procambarus clarkii
TTGCTGCTGTGTTGCTGCTGCTGTGTTGTTGCTGTTGTTGTGTTGCTGCTGCTGTGTTGCTGCTGCTGTGTTGCTGCTGCTGTGTTGCTGCTGTTGTTGTGTTGCTGCTGCTGTGTTGCTGCTGTTGTGTTGTTGCTGTTGTTGTGTTGCTGCTGTTGTTGTGTTGCTGCTGCTGTGTTGCTGCTGCTGTGTTGCTGCTGCTGTGTTGCTGCTGCTGTGTTGTTGCTGCTGTGTTGCTGCTGCTGTGTTGCTGCTGTGTTGCTGCTGTTGTTGTGTTGCTGCTGCTGTGTTGCTGCTGCTGTGTTGCTGCTGTGTTGCTGCTGCTGTGTTGTTGCTGCTGTGTTGCTGCTGCTGTGTTGCTGCTGTGTTGCTGCTGTTGTTGTGTTGCTGCTGCTGTGTTGCTGCTGCTGTGTTGCTGCTGCTGTGTTGCTGCTGCTGTGTTGCTGCTGTGTTGCTGCTGCTGTGTTGCTGCTGCTGTTGTTGTGTTGCTGCTGTGTTGCTGCTGTGTTGCTGCTGTGTTGTTGCTGCTGCTGTGTTGTTGCTGCTGTGTTGTTGCTGCTGTGTTGCTGCTGCTGTGTTGCTGCTGCTGTGTTGTTGCTGCTGTGTTGCTGCTGCTGTGTTGCTGCTGTGTTGTTGCTGTTGTTGTGTTGCTGCTGCTGTGTTGCTGTTGTTGTGTTGCTGCTGCTGTGTTGCTGCTGTTGTTGTGTTGTTGCTGTTGTTGTGTTGCTGCTGTGTTGTTGCTGTTGTGTTGCTGCTGTTGTTGTGTTGCTGCTGCTGTGTTGTTGCTGTTGTTGTGTTGCTGCTGTGTTGTTGCTGTTGTGTTGCTGCTGTGTTGTTGCTGTTGTGTTGCTGCTGTTGTTGTGTTGCTGCTGTGTTGTTGCTGCTGTGTTGCTGCTGTTGTTGTGTTGCTGCTGTGTTGTTGCTGTTGTGTTGTTGCTGTTGTTGTGTTGCTGCTGTGTTGTTGCTGTTGTGTTGCTGCTGTGTTGTTGCTGTTGTGTTGCTGCTGTTGTTGTGTTGCTGCTGTTGTTGTTGCTGTTGTGTTGCTGCTGTTGTTGTGTTGCTGCTGTTGTTGTGTTGCTGTTGTGTTGCTGCTGTTGTTGTGTTGCTGCTGTTGTTGTTGCTGTTGTGTTGCTGCTGTTGTTGTGTTGCTGCTGTGTTGTTGCTGTTGTGTTGTTGCTGTTGTTGTGTTGCTGCTGTGTTGTTGCTGTTGTGTTGCTGCTGTGTTGTTGCTGTTGTGTTGCTGCTGTTGTTGTGTTGCTGCTGTGTTGTTGCTGTTGTGTTGCTGCTGTGTTGTTGCTGTTGTGTTGCTGCTGTTGTTGTGTTGCTGCTGTTGTTGTTGCTGTTGTGTTGCTGCTGTTGTTGTGTTGCTGCTGTGTTGTTGCTGTTGTGTTGTTGCTGTTGTTGTGTTGCTGCTGTGTTGTTGCTGTTGTGTTGCTGCTGTTGTTGTGTTGCTGCTGTGTTGCTGCTGTTGTGTTGCTGCTGTGTTGCTGCTGTTGTGTTGTTGCTGTTGTTGTGTTGCTGCTGTGTTGCTGCTGTGTTGCTGCTGTGTTGCTGCTGTTGTGTTGCTGCTGTTGTTGTGTTGCTGCTGTGTTGCTGCTGTTGTGTTGCTGCTGTTGTTGTGTTGCTGTTGTTGTACTCACCTAGTTGTGCTTGCGGGGGTTGTGCTCTGGCTCTTTGGTCCCGCCTCTCAACTGTCAATCAACTGGTGTACAGGTTCCTGAGCCTATTGGGCTCTATCATATCTACACTTGAAACTGTGTATGGAGTCAGCCTCCACCACATCACTGCCTAATGCATTCCATTTGTGGTGGTGGTCCATCTGATGTTCTCACAATAGCTCATCAAGATAGCTCCCTCCCCCTCACGGTAGCCCCGTCACCTTACGATATCTTCATACAATAGCCTCTCACCTGTAGCCTCACTCTTCACGGTAGCCAATCAAAATATCCCCTTCACGATATCCCCCCCCTCGCTATATCCCAACACGATAGCCCCTAACGGCAGCCCCTCCTCCCACGATAACCAGTCTTTGGCGAAGCTTGCTATTTCCCCTGTTACGGACCCGAGTCCAGCGTCCGAGCACGGAGCAGTGACGACATCGCCATCTGCGAGTCAGCTTCCGAAACCCCCTCCAAATGGACGAC
>NC_091169.1:28672234-28720134 GCF_040958095.1 Procambarus clarkii
GTACCCTGAGGACTCTTGGAACCTGAATTTGGAAAATTGAGAAGTTCTGGACCATGAAAAATCCTGGAACCTGAGAAGTCCTTAAAATAGCAAATTCCTGGAACCTGAGAAGTCCTTGAAATAGCAAATTCCTGTAGAGTGTTCTGGAAACTGGAATGTCCTGGAATCTAGGTATCTTGGAATTTGAGGAGTCCTGGTAATTGAGGATTATAGGAACATGAAATGTCCAGGAAACTGAGGTGTTCTGGTCCTCCATCAGTCCAAGAATATTGGAAATCCTGGAAACTTTAGAGTCCCGGAAACTGAAGTTGATTGAAATTTTCAGTTTCCTGGATATTGTGGACTCTTTATTGTACACACTTTAAATATGTGATATTTTTTCGAATTGTTAAATTCTCTTGACAGAATCTTATAATTCACAACAATATATATTATAATTTACACAACCAATGATATATGCTATGAAAAAATTGGTTGAAAATTATAGAAAAATATATAACCATATACTGATGGGATGGACATCCTCCGATGGCTGCAAGAGCCATCACCCAGGCATCATCTGATGGCTGCAAGAGCCATCACCCAGGCATCATCTGATGGCTGCAAGAGCCATATCATCTGACTGTCCTCTGATGGCTGCAAGAGCCATATCATCTGACTGTCCTCTGATGGCTGCAAGAGCCATATCATCTGACTGTCCTCTGATGGCTGCAAGAGCCATATCATCTGACTGTCCTCAGATCAGTACGGAAACAGTAATCAGCTTCCCCGCGCGAGTGTTTGCGTGAGACCTCTATAGGACCTCTTTTAAAATTGAGGCAGTTTAAGTCCCTGCGTAAGCTCATTCCTCGGCTGTTCAAACACACGCTCCTGGATGACAAGTTAAGATCCCTTATCCCCATTGACACCACCTCGTCCGATTCTTCCCGCTGCGGCTTAGGCTTCGCGACCCCTCCCCGGCTCATACCTCTTTATCGACATTTTGACGGCCGGATATGTTCGTTATCGTAAAAGAAAGTTAGTATTCATGGTTTGGAAAATGTGTGGAGCAGTTCCGTATGGCAGTTTTCGGTTTATTTATTATCGGTTTGTCGATTGCTGGCGGGTAATCGGAGGCAGTGATCGATCAGGGGGCGGTGATGGAAGCGACATCTGTTGACGCCGCCAGAAACCAAAACTGCTGTCGGCATGGCAGGAATTCGTCAGATGAACTCTGGGTAAATATTGATCATGGATCCCTTAATATCCCAGTCATCCCTTAATATCCCAGTCATCCCTTAATATCCCAGTCATCTCTGGATAACGCCGCCCACAAGGCCTCCCGGGACTTCATCCATGGCCATAATACCCATAATCCATGGCAAATAAAGCGGCAACTGTCCAATTTTTTCCCCATTTTGCCGAACTCCTGAAGTGAGGCGTGTCCTTACTCGACCCAGTACCGCGGCGAACCGCTCTCTCTCTCGACTTGCCACTGCGTAACAAATGCAACTGTTTTACCACACCACGATCGTTCGCCTCAAGTCCGCCCAAGTAAAACAGAAACAAGCAACACTTAGTGGGCCAGCCAGAGGCTTAGGGCCCGCGCAGGAATATCTTCCCAATTTAGGCGGTGCATACAAAACGTCCATATTACGGTGTTTTTATTTTGACTAACGAATTGGCCAATCCCGTAGAATCTGCGACGTATAAAGTAAATTTGGGGTCAAGGGTCACCAGTCCTCTCATCTAATACGTCGTATTTGTTACGGAATATACCAATCCGCTACAAATTTGACGTTATTTAAAATGAAAGCACCGTATTATTAACGTTATCTATGTGTCGGGCAACGATAGTGTCAAGACACCTGTCAATCATCGTGACAGTGTCAAGACACCTGTCAATCACAGTGACAGTGTCAAGACACCTGTCAATCACAGTGACAGTGTCAAGACACCTGTCAATCACAGTGACAGTGTCAAGACACCTGTCAATCACAGTGACAGTGTCAAGACACCTGTCAATCACAGTGACAGTGTCCAGACACCTGTCAATCACAGTGACAGTGTCCAGACACCTGTCAATCACAGTGACAGTGTCAAGACACCTGTCAATCACAGTGACAGTGTCAAGACAACAGCAATAATCGACAAAGACAGAACGGTGATAAATTAAATGAAAAGAGAAGTGCTGATGTTGGGAGTAGTGTAGTGAGGGAAGAGGGAAGAGGGAGAGAGAGATAGGGGAAAGAGGTGTAAGAAGAGAGAGAGAGAGAGAGAGAGGGGGGGGCAGGGAGGTTGTGAGAGAATAAGGGAGTTGCAGGGAGAAGAGAAGAGGTGCATGGAGTACAGGAGAGAAATCGAAAGGGAGAGAAGGGGAGAGAGAGAGAGAGAGAGAGATGAGAGAGATGCTCTGAGCCGCAGGTTCGAATCCTCGTCACGGCCCTTATGGATTTGTTCGAGAGAGAGAGATGAGGTTTGAAAAGTGAAGAAAAATAGCGAGAAGAAGAATGAGAGGATAATGAAGAGTAGAAAAAAAGGAGAATGAAATAGAGAGAAGGGAGAAAGAGAAAAGATGAGAAAGAAGATACATAGAGAAGACACGAGAAGGAAGGGAGAAGGAAAGGGGAGATAAGGCAGAAATAATGGGAGAGGGGGTGGAAAAGTGAGGCAGAAGATAAAGAAGGGAGGGAGGAATAGCGGATCTGAAGTGCTGAGGGAAAGGGAAGGAACTCAATAGAAAAGGATTTGGGTGGAAAGGGAACAAGTAGTACAATATTTAGGTGATTTTCATGAGGTAAATGAGGACATGAGGCGGATTAATTAATAAATATTAAACATGACATCAGCGATGAGGTGATGAGGTGGATTTATGAGGGGGATTTATGAGGTAGATTTATTAAATAATATGAATGAAAACATCCCATATGAGGTGAATTTATTAATAAAGAGTAATCTTTCCAAAGTGACCTTTGGACAAAGTGGAAAGGTGTTGGAAAAGAGGATTCAGCAACAAGGGGGCCTGACAGCTGAGTGGACAGCGCTCAGGATTCGTAGTCCTGTCGTTCCGGGTTCGATCCCCGGTGGAGGCGGAAACAAATGGGCAGAGTTTCTTTCACCCTGATGACCCTGTTACCTAGCAGTAAAATAGGTACCTGGGAGTTAAACAGCTGCTACGGGCTGCTTCCTGGGGGATGTGTAACAAAAAGAAGGCCTGATCGAGGACCGGGCCGCAGGGACTCTAAGCCCCGAAATCACCTCAAGATAACCTCAAGATAACAAGATAACATATGTACAACATTCAAACAAATCAATAATTGAAGGTATTATCCATACACGTGAGAGATTAGGACCAACGAGTTAATTGCACGATTGTTTAGACAAAAATTGGCTTTTATCAAATCATTCATTGATAGAAACATTGTGGAATCAGGTTTAAATACGTTGAACGATAATATTTAAACATTATGACTAAATTTATTATGTTAGGTCCTTTATTATTATTATTATTATTAGAATTTCAAGGATACTTGATAGGATGAATTAATGTGCAGAGAGCAAGTCACAACAACGTACTTGAACACAAATATAACTCATCTCATACATAGATGAAAGTGATGATGTTTCAGTCCATCCTGGACCTGGATTCATCAAACAATTAAGTGACCATTTACGAAACCTCTTTATCTTTCCTGAATCATGGCAGCTTAATTTTTGTATTTATTGAGCAGTTGATGAGTTCTTAAGAGCTGGGAAGTTTTCTATATCAATAATAACTTGCGGTTGTGAAGTTTCGTAAGTCTTAAAGTGTTTAATGAAGGCAAACTAATCCCTGCGTTAGAGGAAAGATGCACAGGTTTCGTAATGGACGCCTAAGCAAATTGTAAATGAGTTACAGCTTAGTTTAGGGTCCAGAACGGACCGGAACATAACCACTTTCAATAAATATGTGTGAGTTATGTAACATCATGACGACAACAACTGAGGCGGGACCAATGAGCCAGAGCTCAACCTTCGCAAGCACAACTAGGTGAGTACAACGCACCTGTGTCCAGACTGCTTTATTCTGCTCTGAATTGTCTTATATCTGTGTAGGTTTTTCCTGATATTTCCCAGTATATCTCTGATACTGTGTATAAGGTCACGATAATGCTCAGACATGTTCTCTGCATTTCTGTCTAGGCTTTGAATTTATATTTCACACGTTATGTACTTATATATATATATATATATATATATATATATATATATATATATATATATATATATATATATATATATATATATATATGGGTATCACCTCTGGTGCAAGTGTAGGGACCCATAGCCTCGGCGGAGAAGAAAACAAAAGAGTACTCAAAGAAGATCTTGTGGATCCTCACTGAACACTGATATTTTCTTCTCCTACCACCTCTATTCTCTTTGTATGTGTGTATATATATCTAACTTTATTTTAAAATTTCATTACACAAAAAGGGTTACAACATTGGTTACATGCATGGTACAAGTGACAGTGTCACTTGCACCATGCATGGTAACATGCACATGTACCATGCACATTGGTTACATGCATGGTACAAGACTACTTGTCACAAGCTGTATAGCTCCTCCAGCTCCTCAGATGGCGTGCAGGAACTATGGATGCAGTGAGCATTTCCTCTCTGGATAGCCACAGTAAGGCATTGAAAGAGAAAACTGGCGGCTCTAGGGTCTCTAGTTGTTTCAATTAGCTTGTCCAAATGGGGAATCATGTAGACAACTAGTGAACCCACACCAGATGTCCACAACCGTGGACATCTTCAAGAGGAAACTAGATTGTTTTCTTCAGGTAGTGCCGGACCAACCGGGCTGTGATGGGTATGTGGGACTGCGGGCCACTCCAAGCAACAGCCTGGTGGACCAAACTCTCACAAGTCAAGCCTGGCCTCGGGCCGGGCTTGGGGAGTAGAAGAACTCTCAGAACCCCATCAACCAGGTATCAAGCAGCTTGGACCTCAACTTCAAAAAGCTAGCAGCACTTTTACCCCGAGCACCAAGTGTCTCTGAGGAAATGCGGACAAAATTGTAGTGGTGCTCAAGGTCTCTGTATTTACGCGACTTGGCCGCTTCCCGGTGATTGGCAGCTCCTCCTGCTTGTGTAGCACTGAAGTCAACATAGGTGTTGACTAAATCTGAAACACAAGTGTAGTCCCACACCAACTGTCTACCATTCTTCCAGGGGTTCACCGTGATCCCGTCTGGGCGACCGACAGGCTCATCAGAGTTGCAGGTCATTAGGTAACGGGGCTCTCTCTCTGCTGGACAACGGGCTGTGGTAAGGCTTCTCTTAATAATGTCATTAACCTCGCCGTGTTTTGCATGCCATCCTCCTGTCCTTTGGCAGAGAAGGCCATGCCGTCCGTACCTGTCGGCCACTGCCTCGCCGCAAA
The DNA here is from genome assembly GCF_040958095.1 of Procambarus clarkii. Taxonomy (NCBI): domain Eukaryota; kingdom Metazoa; phylum Arthropoda; class Malacostraca; order Decapoda; family Cambaridae; genus Procambarus; species Procambarus clarkii. The sequence continues at coordinate 28,677,643 of NC_091169.1, forward strand.
TACACCTGTATTCGGTGTGGACTGGGGCAGCGATACGGAGAGCCACATAAATTCGAAGGACCTGCATTGTGATACGCATGCCAGTTGCTGAAATTGGAGTAGCTAATAGGAAGTCACCTGCATGAGGAGCTGCTACAGCTCTAAGTTGGGTAGTGTCATGTGGTGTTGTTGCAGCTTCTACCAATGTCACAGCTTCTTGGTCAACAATGGGGCGATCCCAGCTGGGTTGCTTATGGGCTTCAGAAAGCGGTGGTTGGGGTGCTGGTCCTGCGAGAGAGACTCATTTGGTGGTGCAGTCTGTGAAGCTGGGATCATGTACCCCTGCCCGTTGACCTAGGTACTCAGGTAGGATTTCCTCCACCAGGTTGTCAGACCCCACTGAAGAGGACAGGAACGCTGGTACAGCAATTTGTGTTGCTGTGCGCACGCCGAGGCCCCCGAGTCTGACAGGAAGGGAGGCCTGTTTCCACTGTGAGTCGCTGTTGGAAAGGTTGAGGGCTTTTTCTAGCATTGATTTCAGCAAGCTGTCGTACTCTTCTAATTTAATATTGTTGAAAGATGGCGAACATCTTAGAAAGTAGGTCAGCCTGGGGAGGGACAAGCATCTGGTGATGAGGTAAAGTGGATCATGAGCATCGATGTCTTCAATCCTCTCGTTCATCCTCTTCAGGTCAGAGATCTTCATACCAAGGACCTCGTTGATGGCATTCCTTCCAAGAGGAGCACCTAGGAGTGTGCTGTCCTCAGGGTTGATTGTGTGAATATCAGGCAAAACAACCTTTATTTGCTCTATTATGTTCTGGTTGGTGGAGGTTATTTCGCACTAGGAAGGGTTCAGGGTGAGGCCTAGGCTTGCTCCTTGCTCCTGGATTATTCTTATGTCGTCCAAGAGTGAGGCTGGGGAGCCGGCTAGAGTACCATTGTCCAAAAAACAAATGTTGAGCTCACTGGACAGGTTATCGGTGACTTCCTTGATAACTAGGCAGAAAAGAAAAGGAGCAAGGGGGTCACCCTGTTGGACACCTTCTTGTGATTCAATTTCATGTTCCCCAAAAAGCAGAATTAGATTCTAGCTGTAGCATGAGTTTACAAACGGGTAGAGGGAAGGAAAAAGGCGATGAACCGCATTGAGTACTGCATCCCTTCTTTCCAGATTGAAGGCATTTTTGAAGTCCAGTTTTATCGGGGCTTTTTCATCTGTAATGTTGGTAATGTATAGGCTCTAGCTGCTTGAGCCGCTGCCTCACACCCTTGGGGAATGCCAAACCCAAGCTGTTTTGGCTTCAACATGTCTGCTGCTGCCTGACTAACTGTTCTGACAGCAGCTTTAGCGACGAGGCGCCGGAGTGAATTACCCACAGCAATCGGTGTGTTCAGCTATGAACACAGAATAGCAGGCACAATAGTCCATCAGTGGTGTCCTGTGATAGGGGCAGGAATTATCCCCACCGCTATTTTATTGGCGTCGGTGGTGGGCCAGTGACTGCTACACTGCTCTCTCACACGCACCTTTACCCACCCTCCCCACTACCACCACCCAGCGCTACTCATCGCTAACACCGCCAGCTCTGAGGACTAATATAGTACACTTATATTTGCTACACTAGGCCTAAGAATATTTAAGTTCAAATATATATATATATAAGTTTAAATAGTATCTAAATAGAAGGACAGGTTGTGGAGGCGCAACAATCCTTGCATGTGGCAGGATGAACAACCCAGCGGGGTTTCTTCCTATTGGGGAGTGTTGAATATGCTGCTATGGCGGTGTGTCCACTCACAGGATGAGTGGCGCTGCCCAATACTGTCACTATGGCGGTGTGTCCACTCACAGGATGAGTGACGCTGCCCAATACTGTCACTATGGTGGTGTGTCCACTCACAGGATGAGTGACGCTGCCCAATACTGTCACTATGGCGGTGTGTCCACTCACAGGATGAGTGACGCTGCCCAATACTGTCACTATGGCGGTGTGTCCACTCACAGGATGAGTGGCGCTGCCCAATACTGTCACTATGGCGGTGTGTCCACTCACAGGATGAGTGCCGCTGCCCAATACTGTCACTATGGCGGTGTGTCCACTCACAGGATGAGTGGCGCTGCCCAATACAGTCACTATGGCGGTGTGTCCACTCACAGGATGAGTGGCGCTGCCCAATACAGTCACTATGGCGGTGTGTCCACTCACAGGATGAGTGACGCTGCCCAATACTGTCACTATGGTGGTGTGTCCACTCACAGGATGAGTGGCGCTGCCCAATACTGTCACTATGGCGGTGTGTCCACTCACAGGATGAGTGGCGCTGCCCAATACTGTCACTATGGCGGTGTGTCCACTCACAGGATGAGTGACGCTGCCCAATACTGTCACTATGGCGGTGTGTCCACTCACAGGATGAGTGGCGCTGCCCAATACTGTCACTATGGCGGTGTGTCCACTCACAGGATGAGTGACGCTGCCCAATACTGTCACTATGGCGGTGTGTCCACTCACAGGGTGAGTGACGCTGCCCAATACTGTCACTATGGCGGTGTGTCCACTCACAGGATGAGTGGCGCTGCCCAATACTGTCACTATGGCGGTGTGTCCACTCACAGGATTAGTGACGCTGCCCAATACTGTCACTGTGGCGGTGTGTCCACTCACAGGATGAGTGCCGCTGCCCAATACTGTCACTATGGCGGTGTGTCCACTCACAGGATGAGTGACGCTGCCCAATACTGTCACTATGGCGGTGTGTCCACTCACAGGATGAGTGACGCTGCCCAATACTGTCACTATGGCGGTGTGTCCACTCACAGGATGAGTGGCGCTGCCCAATACTGTCACTATGGCGGTGTGTCCACTCACAGGATGAGTGGCGCTGCCCAATACTGTCACTATGGCGGTGTGTCCACTCACAGGATGAGTGGCGCTGCCCAATACTTGCACTATGGCGGTGTGTCCACTCACAGGATGAGTGGCGCTGCCCAATACTGTCACTATGGCGGTGTGTCCACTCACAGGATGAGTGGCACTGCCCAATACTGTCACTATGGCGGTGTGTCCACTCACAGGATGAGTGACGCTGCCCAATACTGTCACTATGGCGGTGTGTCCACTCACAGGATGAGTGACGCTGCCCAATACTGTCACTATGGCGGTGTGTCCACTCACAGGATGAGTGGCGCTGCCCAATACTGTCACTATGGCGGTGTGTCCACTCACAGGATGAGTGACGCTGCCCAATACTGTCACTATGGCGGTGTGTCCACTCACAGGATGAGTGACGCTGCCCAATACTGTCACTATGGCGGTGTGTCCACTCACAGGATGAGTGGCGCTGCCCAATACTGTCACTATGGCGGTGTGTCCACTCACAGGATGAGTGGCGCTGCCCAATACTGTCACTATGGCGGTGTGTCCACTCACAGGATGAGTGACGCTGCCCAATACTGTCACTATGGCGGTGTGTCCACTCACAGGATGAGTGACGCTGCCCAATACTGTCACTATGGCGGTGTGTCCACTCACAGGATGAGTGACGCTGCCCAATACTGTCACTATGGCGGTGTGTCCACTCACAGGATGAGTGACGCTGCCCAATACTGTCACTATGGCGGTGTGTCCACTCACAGGATGAGTGACGCTGCCCAATACTGTCACTATCGCGGTGTGTCCACTCACAGGATGAGTGACGCTGCCCAATACTGTCACTATGGCGGTGCGTCCACTCACAGGATGAGTGACGCTGCCCAATACTGTCACTATGGCGGTGTGTCCACTCACAGGATGAGTGCCGCTGCCCAATACTGTCACTATGGCGGTGTGTCCACTCACAGGATGAGTGACGCTGCCCAATACTTTCACTATGGCGGTGTGTCCACTCACAGGATGAGTGGCGCTGCCCAATACTGTCACTATGGCGGTGTGTCCACTCACAGGATGAGTGGCGCTGCCCAATACTGTCACTATGGCGGTGTGTCCACTCACAGGATGAGTGGCGCTGCCCAATACTGTCACTATGGCGGTGTGTCCACTCACAGGATGAGTGGCGCTGCCCAATACTGTCACTATGGCGGTGTGTCCACTCACAGGATGAGTGGCGCTGCCCAATACTGTCACTATGGCGGTGTGTCCACTCACAGGATTAGTGGCGCTGCCCAATACTGTCACTATGGCGGTGTGTCCACTCACAGGATGAGTGACGCTGCCCAATAAACTCGCCCCTCGGCCCAAAACTAAAAAAAAAATCCTTTAGCGCGGACAGTTGAATTATCCAGCCCGTCCTCCTAAAGTTCCTCAACGTCAAGAAACTGACGTACTAAAGTGCCCTTATCCTAACCTACCAGAGGACCCAAAACAGAAAACGGGACAGTATGTCAATTTCCGCCACCCGCTACCATTTTCCAGTACGACGAGTTGTGGCCTAGGTAAAGTGTACGTCAAAATACGACGTTCTATTAGGAGGACGAGGCGATTTAGAGAGAGGAGAGAGAGAGAGAGAGGAGAGAGAGAGAGAGGGGGAGAGAGAGGGAGAGGAGGAGGAGAGAGAGAGAGAGAGAGGGAGAGAGAGAGAGGGAGAGAGAGAGAGAGAGAGAGAGAGAGAGAGAGAGAGAGAGAGAGAGAGAGAGAGCGAGAGAGCGAGAGAGAGAGAGAGAGAGAGAGAGAGAGAGAGAGAGAGAGAGAGAGAGAGAGAGAGAGAGAGAGAGAGAGAGAGAGAGAGAGAGAGAGAGAGATCACAATAACAACACCTTGTCGGATGACTTTGTGTGAGGTGTAATTAGCGGAGTTTTACCTGCCGCCGGAGGCAATTACCAGACTTATGAGGCAACTTTGATGAAACACTCAAGAAACGGCCATAAACAGGCCAACGACGCTGAGGGGAGAGAGAGAGAGAGAGAGAGAGAGAGAGAGAGAGAGAGAGAGAGAGAGAGAGAGAGAGTGTTGCCCAGGTTCTTATATTTCTATCAAAGGCACCATTCCTTTCCCTTCGTCCCATCTGAAATCCTTATACTGACCACTTCCAAAAACAACAATGTAAATTTTTGTCTGAGTCCTGTCAGCTTAGTCCCTAATTTATCAGTCTTTGTTTTTCTTGTCAAGTGGATTGTCTACGTCGTGACTATGTCCCATGCTGTGTCTCTTCCCCGGTGAGGTGAATTAGGTCTTTCGAACTCCTTTCTTTCAGCTGTCGAACCAATCTTGTGGTGGATTTACTGAACCTTTGCGAGTTTCTTGCTGTGTTTTTGTATATCTTTCTTGCGGCCTCCAGGACTGGTATAACGCGCCACGGGTATACTCCTCAGGAGAAGGCTTTGGTATGATGGTATGATTTGGTATGATTTGGTATGATTTGGTATAAAAGTTCTTGGGAGAACTTTATCTTTGAATCGTAGACGATTGCCTGCGTCTTGGTGTCTTTCTCTAGCGCCCATTTGAATTACTTTGCACTTATTGGGATTGAACTCAAACAGCCACTTTTTTTTTAAGCATGATGGCAGTATGGTCAGTCTCCTACGGGTTCTTGCAGGTTCCTGCAGGTCCTTGCAATCCTCCTGCAAGTTCTTACACGCCTACAGTGCATACTAGCAGGTCTCCCATGGTTCTTGCGCACTATGGCACCATTAAAAAGACCTTTAAAACGACCTGTGAAATTTGAAAATACTCCAGCCATAAGAAGAGAGACATAGACATAGATATACGAGACATAGATATAACAACGACCAGACTAAGGCTGGGACATGCCGCACTAACGACACACAACTATACATGCACGACACACGTACATGAACTTTGTATCCACTCTCGTCTTCCAGAGACAACTGAACATCGCCTCCCTCCCCCCTCCCCCCTCCCCCCCTTCCCTCAGACATACTAGTGCCAGAACTAACCTCAAAAAAGTGCTTGTTACCTCGCAAACTACCCTTTAACATCAATCATATATTAAGGGGAAATCTCCCAATATATATATATATATATATATATATATATATATATATATATATATATATATATATATATATATATATATATATATATATATATGCGTACAGGCATACTGGAGACTGGGAGGACTAGTATCATCAACCCAAACTGAGCTGTTTGCCATACAACAGGCATTTGCATATGTGATTGCACAAAACACTCAAAATGCAATCATACACACAGACTCAAAAGCTGCACTTCAAATATTAGGACAAAAACAGTGGAAAGATAACGTGGAAATAATTACCACCATTTTGTATCTTGGAGCAGTCGCTAAAGGCAAAGGACTCAACATAACCTTAAACTGGATCTTATCCCAGGTTGGAATCCCATTAAATCAGAAAGCCGATGAAATTGGGGAATTGTTAACGCGTAATCCAGTGATACATAAAACAATCCAACCCCAGCCTAGAGTACATAAAAACACTGGGAGGACCACCACAATCATACAACACCAACGACCACCACAATCATACAATCACCAAAACACTCTCACCTCAACACAGCCCATCTACACCAGAGAGTAGCTGAAGGTTCGCCCTCTGCAACATGGTATCTTCAGGCAACCGAGTTAGACAAGTTAATTATCCTTAAAGGAATCGACAGGTAACAAGCAGTTAGGTTATATAGACTACGTCTAAGATTATAGCTGCAACTAGGAGATTGGTGAACCCAGACAGAGAGAGTGCATCTTCTGCCAAACAATCACAGAAAATCCACTACTTCACTATCTCCTGGAATGTGAAGCAACCAACGACCTTAGAAGAGCTTTAAGTGTCCCTGAATCTTGCAGTAACCACCCTGAAGCCATCAACACAGCCACTCTCCTGGTCAAAAAAGGTGTCCAGCAGCTGGAGACCCCTCATAAATACTGTCAACCAGTATCCTCCCCCGCGATAGCAGCCACATAGTAAGGACTGACGATATAAATGCATGCTCAAAACACAGTATAGATTTACTGAACAAACATGTTACCCCTTACGGGCTATTCATGCCCGTGCCACCTCTTCGGTGGCTTAATCTTCATCAAACAATCAATCATCCAGTCAACCAACAAAATTTAGGCTAGATCTAACCTACTTATACAACACCAACGACCACAACAATCATACAACACCAACGACCACCACAATCATACAACACCAACGACCACCACAGTCATACAACACCAACGACCACAACAATCATACAACACCAACGACCACCACAATCATACAACACCAACGACCACCACAATCATACAACACCAACGACCACTACAATCATACAACACCAACGACCACTACAATCATACAACACCAACGACCACCACAATCATACAACACCAACGACCACCACAATCATACAACACCAACGACCACTACAATCATACAACACCAACGACCACTACAATCATACAACACCAACGACCACTACAATCATACAACACCAACGACCACCACAATCATACAACACAAACGACCACCACAATCATACAACACCAACGACCACTACAATCATACAACACCAACGACCACAACAATCATACAACACAAACGACCACAACAATCATACAACACCAACAACCACTACAATCATACAACACCAACGACCACCACAATCAAAACGAAACGACACACAAAACGAAACCCTCGCTACAAAGAAACAACAATTGGATGTTGTATGCGGGATGTTGTATTAATGCTGTATCGCTGCCAATATACATTAAGCAACAGGTTGTGGAAGCAAACTCTAATTCATAATTTTAAAACTAGGTATGATAGGGAAATAGGACCGGAGTCATTGTTGTAAACAACCGATGGCTCGAAAGGCGGGATCCAAGAGTCAATGCTCGATCCTGCAGACACAAATAGGTGCGTACACACACACAGGGAGCCAAAGAGATATTGGAAAGAACTTTTTTAGTGTCAGAGTGGTTGACAAATGGAATGCATTAGGCAGTGATGTGGTGGAGGCTGACTCCATACACAGTTTCAAGTGTAGATATGATAGAGCCCAATAGGCTCAGGAACATGTATACCAGTTGACAGTTGAGAGGCGGGACCAAAGAGCCAGAGCTCAACCCCCGCAAGCACAAATAGGTGAGTACACACACACACACACACACACACACACACAGGAACCTGTACACCTGTTGATTGACGGTTGAGAGGCGGGACCAAAGAGCCAGAGCTCAACCCCCGCAAGCACAACAAGGTGAGTACAACTAGGTGAGTACAACTAGGTGAGTACACACACACACACACACACACACACACACACACACACACACACACACACACACACACACACACACACACACACACACACACACAGAGTCAGCATTCACCAGTGCGTTCCAGGCGGAATGGAGCCCTCAAGTTCATCAAAGTTCAAACTTCTGTAATAAAGGCCGGGCCTGCAGCCCACTCTGCTACCCTGTTTATCTCTGCCCACTTCAAAAGGTGTCACTATTTGCCAAACACGCCAAGCGACTCCTTTCTCGGATCCCATTTTCTATGTTCTGGCAAACTTCGTCCCTTTCCGGGTATTTTCACGGCAGACTCACAGATTACCGCCCTTCAGCGTGACCGGGAAAGAGGTCACAGTTATCCCGGTCAGGCAAAAGACGATCAAAGTCATCCATTTCTCGCCAAAACGTCCAAAACCTCCCTCCATGGAGTTCATAATCCCGTTTTCTTTGAAGTGCCGATAGTTCGCCTCGTCGCCGCCTGGGGCGCTCATTTCGCCGAGCAAAGTTGGCGGTAGGGGTGACGGGGCGGTGACGGACACACAGCCGCAGGGGCCCGCGTCAGGAAATTGGGCGACGCACAAACGGCGCGGGTTGTTCATATTGAAGAGCACGTGTGTACCGTGTCAATTTCGGGCACCAGAACCACTTGGGCAAAGGGGGGGTTATGGGGGGGGGGGAAGGAAGGGCCAACAAGACGTGAGATGCTAATGTTACCAGACTCCTCACGCCCTCGGAGGTGTGTTGTGTGTTTATAGTGTCTCTTGAGGCCATCTGTGTTAGAGGGGCTTGTGGGACCAGCTGTGACCTCTCCTCCACCAGGTGGAGAGGCTTGTGGGACCAGCTGTGGCTAGCGCAGGTGGTACAACAGTTCGCTTGGAACTAAAATTAAAACTCACTTGATAATCAAACCGAATAGTTTGATTGATAGAGGACCTCAGCGGCTGGGATCATCTCGGTCGAGGGTTCGAGTCCTTTTCAGGGCTCCAGTGGCTTATCTCCCTGGTATACATCAAGTGAGTGTTTCCCTGTGTATATACCAACAATATCATGATGAATATACTTATAATAAAGCAAGATGAATACACCAAAACGATATGAAAGAGAATATAGCCAGCGCACACATGATAGGGTTTGCAACAAAAGCAATATTGCATGCATAACGTTGCTTGCAGTAACAGTTGCACTGATCAGTCTTGCAAATATTAATGCTCCGAGTGCCAACGGTGTCTGTTAACAGATCTGTTGTATGATAGTGAGGTAACGGTAACTTTTTCTTATTGAGGCCACTCAATAGCGCGGTCGATAGAGCTTCGGACTCACACACTTGCGGGTTCAGGGTTCGAGTCTCCTAGAGCCCTTGTGCCTCAAGGACTGAGGAGTTAGCTCTTGGACACCGCCTTTTTTTAACCTTTGGTTGTCTAATGTATTGACTCCCGACCCAATTATCTCTATCTTATCTACTAGATATAGATACTATGTGTGTCCTTGTCGGTGTTTGGAAGGACACATGGAGTTCAGGACACAGGGAGTTCAGGACACAGGGAGTTCAGGACACAGGGAGTTCAGGACACAGGGAGTTTAGGACACAGGGAGTTCAGGACACAGGGAGTTCAGGACACAGGGAGTATAGGACACAGGGAGTTCTGGACACAGAGAGTTCAGGACACAGGGAAGGAACACAGGGAAGGACACAGGGCAGGACACAGGGCAGGACACAGGGCAGAACACAGGGCAGGACACAGGGAGAACACAGGGCAGGACACAGGGCAGGACACAGGGCAGAACACAGGGCAGGACACAGGGAGTTCAGGACACAGGGAGTTCAGGACACAGGGAGTTCAGGACACAGGGAGTATAGGACACAGGGAGTTCTGGACACAGAGAGTTCAGGACACAGGGAAGGAACACAGGGAAGGACACAGAGCAGGACACAGGGCAGGACACAGGGCAGGACACAGGGCAGGACACAGAGCAGGACACAGAGCAGGACACAGGGCAGGACACAGGGCAGGACACAGGGCAGGACACAGGGCAGGACACAGAGCAGGACACAGGGCAGGACACAGGGCAGGACACAGGGCAGGACACAGAGCAGGACACAGGGCAGGACACAGGGCAGGACACAGAGCAGGACACAGGGCAGGACACAGGGCAGGACACAGGGCAGGACACAGGGCAGGACACAGGGCAGGACACAGGGCAGGACACAGGGCAGGACACAGGGCAGGACACAGGGAGAACACAGGGCAGGACACAGGGCAGGACACAGGGCAGAACACAGGGCAGGACACAGGGAGAACACAGGGCAGAACACAGGGCAGGACACAGGGAGAACACAGGGCAGAACACAGGGCAGGACACAGGGAGAACACAGGGCAGAACACAGGGCAGGACACAGGCAGGACACAGGGCAGGACACAGGGCAGGACACAGGCAGGACACAGGGCAGGACACAGGGAGAACACAGGGCAGAACACATTGCAGGACACAGGCAGAACACTATGTATGATAAGTGATGACGGTGGAGGTGACAGTGTTGCCAGCTCCACCGTGGCGTGTTTCTCTCTGGTGTTGACTCCAACTTTTTGCCTGCGGAGTTGGCAACATTTTTAAACATTTAAAACTCAAGTCTTTTCCAAATGCTAAACATTTCCCGAGCATATTTTATCCTGCCTGATGGTTAAACATTCCCTGAGGTATATTTCTGATGGTTAAACATTCCCTGAGGTATATTTCTGAGGGTTAAACATTCCCTGAGGTATATTTCTGAGGGTTAAACATTCCCTGAGGTATATTTCTGAGGGTTAAACATGCCTCGAGGTATATTTCTGAGGGTTAAACATGCCTCGAGGTATATTTCTGAGGGTTAAACATTCCCTGAGGTATATTTCTGAGGGTTAAACATGCCTCGAGGTATATTTCTGAGAGTTAAACATGCCTCGAGGTATATTTCTGAGGGTTAAACATCCCTTGAGGTATATTTCTGATGGTTAAACATTCCCTGAGGTATATTTCTGATGGTTAAACATTCCCTGAGGTATATTTCTGATGGTTAAACATTCCTTGAGGTATATTTCTGAGGGTTAAACATTCCCAGAGGTATATTTTAATATCATACAGAGGGTTGCCAGCGCGCGAAATATTAAAAATGATTCGTAATATATAAAATTATACCAAAATTATTCAAGGTCAATATTATATTAATTTTTCAATATCTACATTATGACTCACAATAGCCTATTCACATAACATCGTTCAAGACCACATAGCATCGTTCAAGAAAAACAAAACGTATACATGAATTAGGAAAAAGTTGAAAATGATTTAATGTATTACTGAATATCCTGCACATCTTGTGAGATGAATCTGTTCAGCATCTCCAGAGGTACAGTGTTGGGCTACTACACTCTTCAGCATCTCCAGAGGTACAGTGTTGGGCTACTACACTCTTCAGCATCTCCAGAGGTACAGTGTTGGGCTACTACACTCTTCAGCATCTCCAGAGGTACAGTGTTGGGCTACTACACTCTTCAGCATCTCCAGAGGTACAGTGTTGGGCTACTACACTCTTCAGCATCTTCAGAGGTACAGTGTTTAGCCACTACACTCTTCAGCATCTTCAGAGGTACTAGACGTTTAGCCACTACACTCTTCAGCATCTTCAGAGGTACAGTGTTGGGCTACTACACTCTTCAGCATCTCCAGAGGTACAGTGTTTAGCCACTACACTCTTCAGCATCTTCAGAGGTACTAGATGTTTAGCCACTACACTCTTCAGCATCTTCAGAGGTCATGTAACATTATTCATCATATTCAGCGCTCATTAGCTGTGTAAATATTGTCATTGTATTTTGTTTGTTTACCGTGGCGTTAATAATGGCATGAAAGAAATTATGAGTCGAATGTGATTCACTAATTAATGTTTGTTTACGCATCGCTCTGTTACTTTTGTGTGTTGCACGGTAGTTACTTTTGGGTGTTGCTCGGTAGTTACTTTTGGGTGTTGCTCGGTAGTTACTTTTGGGTGTTGCTCGGTAGTTACTTTTGGGTGTTGCACGGTAGTTACTTTTGTGTGTTGCTCGGTAGTTACTTTTGGGTGTTGCACGGTAGTTACTTTTGGGTGTTGCACGGTAGTTACTTTTGGGTGTTGCCCGGTAGTTACTTTTGTGTGTTGCCCGGTAGTTACTTTTGGGTGTTGCTCGGTAGTTACTTTTGGGTGTTGCTCGGTAGTTACTTTTGTGTGTTGCTCGGTAGTTACTTTTGGGTGTTGCCCGGTAGTTACTTTTGGGTGTTGCACGGTAGTTACTTTTGTGTGTTGCTCGGTAGTTACTTTTGTGTGTTGCTCGGTAGTTACTTTTGGGTGTTGCCCGGTAGTTACTTTTGAGTGTTGCCCGGTAGTTACTTTTGGGTGTTGCTCGGTAGTTACTTTTGGGTGTTGCCCGGTAGTTACTTTTGGGTGTTGCCCGGTAGTTACTTTTGGGTGTTGCACGGTAGTTACTTTTGGGTGTTGCCCGGTAGTTACTTGTGGGTGTTGCTCGGTAGTTACTTTTGGGTGTTGCACGATAGTTACTTTTGAGTGTTGCCCGGTAGTTACTTTTGTGTGTTGCTCGGTAGTTACTTTTGGGTGTTGCACGATAGTTACTTTTGAGTGTTGCCCGGTAGTTACTTTTGAGTGTTGCCCGGTAGTTACTTGTGGGTGTTGCCCGGTAGTTACTTTTGGGTGTTGCACGATAGTTACTTTTGAGTGTTGCCCGGTAGTTACTTTTGTGTGTTGCTCGGTAGTTACTTTTGGGTGTTGCTCGGTAGTTACTTTTGGGTGTTGCCCGGTAGTTACTTTTGTGTGTTGCACGGTAGTTACTTTTGGGTGTTGCTCGGTAGTTACTTTTGGGTGTTGCTCGGTAGTTACTTTTGGGTGTTGCCCGGTAGTTACTTGTGGGTGTTGCTCGGTAGTTACTTTTGTGTGTTGCCCGGTAGTTACTTTTGTGTGTTGCCCGGTAGTTACTTTTGTGTGTTGCTCGGTAGTTACTTTTGGGTGTTGCTCGGTAGTTACTTTTGAGTGTTGCCCGGTAGTTACTTTTGTGTGTTGCTCGGTAGTTACTTTTGGGTGTTGCTCGGTAGTTACTTTTGTGTGTTGCCCGGTAGTTACTTTTGTGTGTTGCCCGGTAGTTACTTTTGTGTGTTGCTCGGTAGTTACTTTTGGGTGTTGCACGGTAGTTACTTTTGGGTGTTGCACACTAGTTACTTTTGTGTGTTGCTCGGTAGTTACTTTTGTGTGTTGCTCGGTAGTTACTTTTGGGTGTTGCACGGTAGTTACTTTTGGGTGTTGCTCGGTAGTTACTTTTGGGTGTTGCTCGGTAGTTACTTTTGGGTGTTGCTCGGTAGTTACTTTTGGGTGTTGCTCGGTAGTTACTTTTGTGTGTTGCACGATAGTTACTTTTGGGTGTTGCCCGGTAGTTACTTTTGGGTGTTGCTCGGTAGTTACTTTTGTGTGTTGCACGATAGTTACTTTTGGGTGTTGCCCGGTAGTTACTTTTGGGTGTTGCTCGGTAGTTACTTTTGGGTGTTGCACGGTAGTTACTTTTGGGTGTTGCACACTAGTTACTTTTGGGTGTTGCACACAAGTTACTTTTATGTGTTGCTTACTAGATACTTTTGCAACTTTCCCCTAATATAAGTCTGGACGCAGACCAATACTTTGTCCCTCTCACTATTTTAGGGCGGGAATATGGGGTGTCGCCCCCCCCCTGCTCGCCCCCCTCCTCCCCCACTCCTCCCCCCCTCCTCCCCCCTCCTCCCCCCCCTCCTCCCCCCCTCCTCCCCCCCTCCTCCCCCCCTCCTCCCCCCCTATCCTCCCCCCCCCACCTCCCCCCCCACCTCCCCCCCCACCTCCCCCCCCTCCTCCCCCCCCCAAGACTGTCTTCCGTGTCCAAGTCTTGGAGACACAAGTCCAATTTTTCAGTCGTGGTTAATGCGAGTTACTCTCCCCCCCCCCTGGTCCTTATACTGTCTCCTCCCCCCCTGGTCCTTATACTGTCTCCTCCCCCCCTGGTCCTTATACTGTCTCCTCCCCCTGATCCTTATACTGTCTCCTCCCCCCCTGGTCCTTATACTGTCTCCTCCCCCCCTGGTCCTTATACTGTCTCCTCCCCCTGATCCTTATACTGTCTCCCCCCCTGGTCCTTATACTGTCTCCTCCCCCTGGTCCTTATACTGTCTCCCCCCCTGGTCCTTATACTGTCTCCTCCCCCTGGTCCTTATACTGTCTCCTCCCCCCTGGTCCTTATACTGTCTCCCCCCCCTGGTCCTTATACTGTCTCCTCCCTCCTGGTCCTTATACTGTCTCCCCCCCTGGTCCTTATACTGTCTCCTCCCCCTGGTCCTTATACTGTCTCCTCCCCCTGGTCCTTATACTGTCTCCCCCCCTGGTCCTTATACTGTCTCCCCCCTGGTCCTTATACTGTCTCCCCCCTGGTCCTTATACTGTCTCCCCCCTGGTCCTTATACTGTCTCCCCCCCTGGTCCTTATACTGTCTCCCCCCCTGGTCCTTATACTGTCTCCTCCCCCCTGGTCCTTATACTGTCTCCCCCCTGGTCCTTATACTGTCTCCCCCCTGGTCCTTATACTGTCTCCTCCCCTGGTCTTTATACTGTCTCCCCCCTGGTCCTTATACTGTCTCCTCCCCTGGTCCTTATACTGTCTCCTCCCCTGGTCCTTATACTGTCTCCCCCCTGGTCCTTATACTGTCTCCCCCCTGGTCCTTATACTGTCTCCTCCCCTGGTCCTTATACTGTCTCCCCCCTGGTCCTTATACTGTCTCCCCCCTGGTCCTTATACTGTCTCCTTCCCTGGTCCTTATACTGTCTCCTCCCCTGGTCCTTATACTGTCTCCTCCCCTGGTCCTTATACTGTCTCCTCCCCTGGTCCTTATACTGTCTCCTCCCCTGGTCCTTATACTGTCTCCTCCCCTGGTCCTTATACTGTCTCCTCCCCTGGTCCTTATACTGTCTCCCCCCTGGTCCTTATACTGTCTCCCCCCCTGGTCCTTATACTGTCTCCTCCCCCTGGTCCTTATACTGTCTCCCCCCTGGTCCTTATACTGTCTCCCCCCTGGTCCTTATACTGTCTCCCCCCCTGGTCCTTATACTGTCTCCCCCCCTGGTCCTTATACTGTCTCCCCCCTGGTCCTTATACTGTCTCCTCCCCTGGTCCTTATACTGTCTCCCCCCCTGGTCCTTATACTGTCTCCCCCCTGGTCCTTATACTGTCTCCTCCCCTGGTCCTTATACTGTCTCCCTCCCTGGTCCTTATACTGTCTCCCCCCTGGTCCTTATACTGTCTCCCCCTGGTCCTTATACTGTCTCCTTCCCTGGTCCTTATACTGTCTCCCCCCTGGTCCTTATACTGTCTCCCCCCTGGTCCTTATACTGTCTCCCCCCTGGTCCTTATACTGTCTCCTTCCCTGGTCCTTATACTGTCTCCTCCCCTGGTCCTTATACTGTCTCCCCCCTGGTCCTTATACTGTCTCCCCCCTGGTCATTATACTGTCTCCCCCCTGGTCCTTATATTGTCCCCTCCCCCTGGTCCTTATATTGTCTCCCCCCTGGTCCTTATACTGTCTCCTCCCCTGGTCCTTATACTGTCTCCCCCCTGGTCCTTATACTGTCTCCCCCCTGGTCATTATACTGTCTCCCCCCTGGTCCTTATATTGTCCCCTCCCCCTGGTCCTTATATTGTCTCCCCCCTGGTCCTTATACTGTCTCCCCCCTGGTCCTTACACTGTCTCCCCCCCCTCTGGTCCTTATACTGTCCCCTCCCCATGTATACTCTCCCCCGTGTATACTCACCTCATGTATACTCTCCCCACGTATACTCTCCTCCGTGTATACTCTCCCCATGTATACTCTCCCCATGTATACTCTCCTCCGTGTATACTCTCCCCATGTATACTCTCCCCATGTATACTCTCCTCCGTGTATACTCTCCCCATGTATACTCTCCCCATGTATACTCTCCTCCGTGTATACTCTCCCCATATATACTCTCCCCATGTATACTCTCCCCATGTATACTCTCCCCATGTATACTCTCCTCCGTGTATACTCTCCCCATGTATACTCTCCTCCGTGTATACTCTCCCCATGTATACTCTCCCCATGTATACTCTCCCCATGTATACTCTCCCCATGTATACTCTCCTCCGTGTATACTCTCCCCATATATACTCTCCCCATGTATACTCTCCCCATGTATACTCTCCCCATGTATACTCTCCTCCGTGTATACTCTCTCCATGTATACTCTCCTCCGTGTATACTCTCCTCCGTGTATACTCTCCCCATGTATACTCTCCCCATGTATACTCTCCCCATGTATACTCTCCCCATGTATACTCTCCCCATGTATACTCTCCCTATGTATACTCTCCTCCGTGTATACTCTCCCTATGTATACTCTCCTCTGTGTATACTCTCCCCATGTATACTCTCCCCATGTATACTCTCCCCATCGTTGTAACATAGTCAGTGGCGGCCATCATCAGGTGACACTGGTGGCTTCCCTCACCTCCCCTCAAGCTCCTACCTTCCCCCCCCCCCCTTACCTTCCTTCCTTCCTTCTTCTCCTTGCCTCTCCCCTCATCCCATTCCCCTCATCTTCTTCCCCTCACCGTGTCCTCCCCTCAGCCCTCACCGTGTCCTCCCCTCACCCCTCACCTTCCCCTCCCCTCACCGTCCCCTCATCCCTCACCGTCCCCTCATCCCTCACCTTCCCTTCACCCCTCACCGTCCCCTCACCCCTCACCTTCCCCTCACCCCTCACCGTCCCCTCACCCCTCACCGTCCCCTCCCCTCCCCTCACCGTCCCCTCATCCCTCACCGTCCCCTCATCCCTCACCTTCCCCTCACCCCTCACCGTCCCCTCACCCCTCACCTTCCCCTCACCCCTCACCGTCCCCTCACCCCTCACCGTCCCCTCCCCTCACCCCTCACCGTCCCCTCACCCCTCCCTGTGTCCTCCCCTCACCCCTCACCGTCCCCTCATCCCTCACCGTCCCCTCATCCCTCACCTTCCCCTCACCCCTCACCTTCCCCTCCCCTCACCGTCCCCTCACCCCTCACCGTCCCCTTCCCTCACTACCGTGTGGGGTAATGATCTTGTACGGGGACCATTGGGGCGTGACTGGCGGGTGGACCCGTCTTAGTCTCGTGTTACGTGGCTCACCATCACAGCCTGAGTGATCCGCTGCACGAGGTCACAGCCACCAGTTGGTGAGGCGGGGGCTTGGGAGCTAGAGCTCGGCCATTCAAGCGGATTTAGGGCTTATTACACTGTGATATTGTGATGCCTGTGGCCCATGTAGCAGGTGTGGCCCATGTAGCAGGTGTGGCCCATGTAGCAGGTGTGGTCCAAGCAGCAGCTGTGGTCCATGTAGCAGGTGTGGTCCATGTAGCAGGTGTGACCCATGTAGCAGCTGTGGTCCATGCAGCAGCTGTGGCCCATGTAGCAGGTGTGGTCCATGTAGCAGGTGTGGCCCATGTAGCAGCTGTGGCCCATGTAGCAGGTGTGGTCCAAGCAGCAGCTGTGGCCCATGTAGCAGGTGTGGCCCATGTAGCAGGTGTGGCCCATGTAGCAGCTGTGGCCCATGCAGCAGGTGTGGTCCATGTAGCAGGTGTGACCCATGTAGCAGCTGTGGTCCATGCAGCAGGTGTGGCCCATGCAGCAGGTGTGGTCCATGTAGCAGCTGTGGTCCATGCAGCAGGTGTGACCCATGTAGCAGCTGTGGTCCATGTAGCAGCTGTGACCCATGTAGCAGCTGTGACCCATGTAGCAGCTGTGACCCATGTAGCAGCTGTGACCCATGTAGCAGCTGTGGTCCATGCAGCAGCTGTGGTCCATGTAGCAGGTGTGGTCCATGTAGCAGGTGTGGCCCATGTAGCAGCTGTGGCCCATGTAGCAGGTGTGGTCCAAGCAGCAGCTGTGGCCCATGCAGCAGGTGTGGTCCATGTAGCAGGTGTGGTCCATGTAACAGCTGTGGCCCATGCAGCAGCTGTGGTCCATGCAGCAGGTGTGGTCCATGTAGCAGCTGTGGCCCATGTAGCAGCTGTGACCCATGCAGCAGCTGTGGTCCATGCAGCAGCTGTGACCCATGTAGCAGCTGTGGCCCATGCAGCAGCTGTGGCCCATGCAGCAGCTGTGACCCATGTAGCAGCTGTGACCCATGCAGCAGCTGTGGTCCATGCAGCAGCTGTGACCCATGTAGCAGCTGTGACTCATGCAGCAGCTGTGGTCCATGCAGCAGCTGTGACCCATGTAGCAGCTGTGGCCCATGTAGCAGCTGTGACCCATGTAGCAGCTGTGACCCATGCAGCAGCTGTGGTCCATGCAGCAGCTGTGACCCATGAAGCAGCTGTGACCCATGTAGCAGCTGTGGCCCATGCAGCAGCTGTGACCCATGCAGCAGCTGTGACCCATGCAGCAGCTGTGGTCCATGCAGCAGCTGTGGCCCATGTAGCAGCTGTGACCCATGCAGCAGCTGTGGCCCATGCAGCAGCTGTGACCCATGTAGCAGGTGTGGTCCATGTAGCAGCTGTGGTCCATGTAGCAGCTGTGACCCATGTAGCAGCTGTGACCCATGCAGCAGCTGTGACCCATGCAGCAGCTGTAACCCATGCAGCATCTGTGACCCATGCAGCAGCTGTAACCCATGCAGCAGCTGTGACCCATGCAGCAGCTGTGACCCATGCAGCAGCTGTGACCCATGCAGCAGCTGTGACCCATGCAGCAGCTGTGACCCATGCAGCAGCTGTGGTCCATGTAGCAGGTGTGGTCCATGTAGCAGCTGTGGTCCATGTAGCAGCTGTGGCCCATGTAGCAGCTGTGGTCCATGCAGCATGTGTGACCCATGTAGCAGCTGTGGTCCATGTAGCAGCTGTGGTCCATGTAGCAGCTGTGGTCCATGTAGCAGGAGTGGCCCATGCAGCAGCTGTGGCCCATGCAGCAGCTGTGACCCATGCAGCAGCTGTAACCCATGCAGCAGCTGTGACCCATGCAGCAGCTGTAACCCATGCAGCAGCTGTGACCCATGCAGCAGCTGTGACCCATGCAGCAGCTGTGACCCATGCAGCAGCTGTGACCCATGCAGCAGCTGTAACCCATGCAGCAGCTGTAACCCATGCAGCAGCTGTGACCCATGCAGCAGCTGTGACCCATGCAGCAGCTGTAACCCATGCAGCAGCTGTGACCCATGCAGCAGCTGTGACCCATGCAGCAGCTGTGACCCATGCAGCAGCTGTGACCCATGCAGCAGCTGTAACCCATGCAGCATCTGTGACCCATGCAGCAGCTGTAACCCATGCAGCAGCTGTAACCCATGCAGCAGCTGTGACCCATGCAGCAGCTGTGACCCATGCAGCAGCTGTGGCCCATGCAGCAGCTGTAACCCATGCAGCAGCTGTGACCCATGCAGCAGCTGTGACCCATGCAGCAGCTGTGACCCATGCAGCAGCTGTGAGTCGAAACAGTTCCCACAGTCCATCTCAAGGCCTAACCCCCTAGTGCCCCCCCTGGAATATGATCCGCAAGTGAGTTTACAACCAGGTACCCAATTAGGGGCCGGGTTTGAAGAGAAGCGAGCGGTTAAGGTACGGTCTTCCGGCGCTTTGGTCGCCGCCATTGGTCGACCTGGTCGGTGTGTATCTGGTCGGACCCAATCACCCAGCGGTGATTGGGCCCGACCCAATTGCCAGTCAGGGCTCGTGTGATTAGCTCAGCCTCGTTAACAGGATCGTAGAGGGTATAGATCCGTTAATGAGCGAACTAGCCTTGTTACGAGGGGCAGACTCGTTACTTCCTGTGCTAGATATGTGGATCATTTGATGAATGGGTGATGGATCTCTACCTCATCACACAAGGACCTACACCCCCCCCCCCTCTCTCTCTCTCTCTCTCTCTCTCTCTCTCTCTCTCTCTCTCTCTCTCTCTCTCTCTCTCTCTCTCTCTCTCTCTCTCTCTCACCCCCCTCCCTCTCTCCCTCCCTCCTCCCCCCCCCCCCACCCTACACCAAATGCCCACACCGTCATCACACCTTAACAATAACGAACTATGGTTGTCGAATTCCGTAGAATTACGTGACAAATCTTCAAGGTCTCGGGGACAAAACAAAAAAAAAAAAAACTCGCGACAATATATAAACAAAATAGCCGCTGGAGACAGTGTTGTCTAAACCCTGTACGTCGTGAACATTATGACCTAGCATAATGCTTACTTAGCATATCCCGTGTATGCTACATAAGCGCTGTTAGGATGGCACTGTGTTCAGAGAGCAGCAAGCGTTTGTACGGTAGATCCAGGCTCTTGACAGGGAGCGCCTGACAGCTGGGTGGACAGCGCCTCGGATTCGTAGTCCTGAGGTTCCGGGTTCTATCCCCGGTGGAGGCGGAGACAAATGGGTAAAATGTGTTTTTTTCACCCTGATGCCCATGTTACCTAGCAGTAAATAGGTACCTGGGAGTTAGACAGTTGCTAGGGGCTGCTTCCTGGGAGGTATGTAACAAAAAGGAGGCCTGGTCGAGGACCGGGCCGCGGGGACGCTAAGCCCCGAAATCATATCAAGATAACCTCAAGATAACCTCCTGGGCCACTAGCTGTGGGAGTGGGGCGTCTCATCTTGGGCCACCAGCTGTGGGAGTGGGGCGTCTCATCTTGGGCCACCAGCTGTGGGAGTGGGGCGTCTCATTTTGGGCCACCAGCTGTGGGAGTGGGGCGTCTCATCTTGGGCCACCAGCTGTGGGAGTGGGGCGTCTCATCTTGGGCCACCAGCTGTGGGAGTGGGGCGTCTCATCTTGGAGTAATGTTTCTAACATTGGGTCCTCTAACATTGGGTCTTCTAACATTGGGTCCTCTAACATTGGGTCCTCTAACATTGGGATGGTGTTCCACACCCTGATGGCTTGGTGCTGCAGTCTGATGATTAGTGGCTGTGTGTTCAGGAGTTCGTGGAGCTCCTGGATTGTCTGATCATATGGTGGACGGTGTTTTGCTGCTCTCCTTAGCGCCTTATTTTGCACTGCTTGCAGTTTGTTCATGTTAATTTTCTTGACGTTATGCACAGGTACTGGAGAGAATGGAAGACGCTGCCGGACTTTCCATGACTTTTCAAAGTCATTTGTGAATTCTTTTGTAGCAATGATTTTGTTGGCTAGTATCGTCTTAGACTTCCTGGGTGGAGATTATTTGCGTGACGTCATCCAGATAAGTGGTATAACTCCCTCTCCCCCCCCCCTTGAGAGTAGGGGACAGGTCAGCTGTGTATATTTTTTTTTTTTTTTATATGCAAGAGTTGTTACATTCTTGTACAGCCACTAGTACGCGTAGCGTTTTCGAGCAGGTCCCTGGAATACGATCCCCTGCCGCGAAGAATCGTTGTTACAACCAAGTACACATTTTACTGTTGAGTTAAACAGAGGCTACAGTTAAGGATTTGCGCCCAGTAAATCCTCCCAGGCCAGGATACGAACCCACGACAAAGCGCTCGCGGAACACCAGGCGAGTGTCTTACCACTACACCACGGAGACTGTCGATGTTGTTGACGTCATATGTTGAAAACATATGACGGTCAGTGTGAAAAGGACGGACATATGTGGGAAAACATAGGATAAGCAGTGTGTGACGGGCAGCTTCCCTGTGGTAATCCACTTTTCAGTTCGATTGTGTCACTTAAGTAGCTACCGACACTGAGCTTAGCTGTTCTGTTGTCTATAAAGCTGTAAAGTGTGGGGGTAAAGCTCTATGGAAGCCTAGTTCAGGTATCTTGTATGTCAGCCTTGTGGGCCAGACTTTGTCGAAAGGTTTCAATACCTTGTTCTTTATTTTGAGCTCGTGGCATTAGCTGTGTTTTCATAGCTCAGGGCCAGGGCTGCTAAGGGGGCCCTTCCCTGGATTCTATATCCAGTTGTCTGATAATGTTGTTTCACTTCCGTGTACTTCAACGTGTCTTCTGTCGAACACTGTGCCAGGTACTTCGAGAATTGATCTGTAGTTTTATGTTTGATATGGAATTTTTTTCCGGCTTAGGGATGAATCTATTTGTGAAATCTTTTTGTAGTATATCTGGAGAAGTCTGTCTGGAAGAGAATCACTTAGTGCATATTGGTGGATTACAGTCACTGGGAGAGCAGTCAATTCTACTTTGTTTATTTTGTTAATGACAGGTGTGTTATTCTAACTAGCATCAACCACAATATTACCCCCCCTAACCCAACTAGCCCCATCCTCCCCACCAGCCCCATACCCTCCCCACCAACCCCATACCCTCCCCACCAGCCCCATACTCTCCCCACCAGCCCCATACCCTCCCCACCAGCCCCATACCCTCCCCATCAGCCCCATACCCTCCCCACCAACCCCATCCTCCCCACCAACACCATACCCTCCCCACCAGCCCCATATCCTCCCCATCAGCCCTATACCCTCCCCACCAGCCCCATACCCTCCCCACCAGCCCCATATCCTCCCCATCAGCCCCATACTCTCCCCACCAGCCCCATATCCTCCCCATCAGCCCCATACCCTCCCCACCAGCCCCATATCCTCCCCACCAGCCCCATATTCTCCCCACCAGCCCCATACCCTCCCCACCAGCCCCATACCCCTCCCCACCAGCCCCATACCCTCCCCACCAGCCCCATACCCTCCCCACCAGCCCCATATCCTCCCCACCAGCCCCATATCCTCCCCACCAGCCCCATACCCCTCCCCACCAGCCCCATACCCTCCCCACCAGCCCCATACCCTCCCCACCAGCCCCATACCCTCCCCACCAGCCCCATATTCTCCCCACCAGCCCCATACCCTCCCCACCAGCCCCATACCCTCCCCACCAGCCCCATACCCTCCCCCACCAGCCCCATATCCTCCCCACCAGCCCCATACCCTCCCCACCAGCCCCATACCCTCCCCACCAGCCCCATATCCTCCCCACCAGCCCCATACCCTCCCCACCAGCCCTATACCCTCCCCACCAGCCCCATACCCTCCCCACCAGCCCCATACCCTCCCCACCAGCCCCATACCCTCCCCACCAGCCCCATACCCTCCCCACCAGCCCCATACCCTCCCCACCAGCCCCATACCCTCCCCACCAGCCCCATACCCTCCCCACCAGCCCCATATCCTCCCCACCAGCCCCATACCCTCCCCACCAGCCCCATATCCTCCCCACCAGCCCCATACCCTCCCCACCAGCCCCATACCCTCCCCACCAGCCCCATATCCTCCCCCACCAGCACCATACCCTCCCCACCAGCCCCATACCCTCCCCACCAGCCCCATACCCTTCCCACCAGCGCCATACCCTCCCACCAACCCCATCCTCCCCACCAGTCCCATACCCTCCCCACCAACCCCATCCTCCCCACCAGTCCCATACCCTCCCCACCAGCCCCATACCCTCCCCCACCAGCCCCATATCCTCCCCACCAGCCCCATACCCTCCCCACCAGCCCCATACCCTTCCCACCAGCCCCATACCCTCCCCACCAACCCCATCCTCCCCACCAGTCCCATACCCTCCCCACCAGTCCCCTATCCTCCCCACCAGCTCCACGAGTGCCAGCCCCAGCATCCGTCCCCCAGGGTCCCGGATATCCCCGCCTATTGAGCTGGTGTTTTGACTAAACACAGAGTTCGGATGTCTGTTTGTGGTGGGACTCTCCCACCCACACGACTCCCACTCATACACGCCGACCTCTGGCCCTGTTTGTCCCTGCGTAACGCTGCTGCTGCTTGCCTCGTTTGTTTTGGGAGCGGCTGGTGTTTGGCTTGGGATTTAGGGCCACATATATACTTATTTGTAAGAGGCTTCGTTCGTGCGTCTTTTGTTGAGTATTTTGTGTTGTTTGTGTGAGTGGTTTGTTTGCGCAAAGCTAAGTTTGATTGCTTTGTTCGTGTTTGCTGTTCTCACGGTGTTTGGTTTGCTTCTAATGTTGGATGGGTTTGTAGGTGTCAGACACACACCTGTTGGGTTGTGTTGATCTCGTTTTATTATGTATTGGAAATACCTTCTTTCCATTCTCTTAGTGAAGTCCTATATATATATATAGGATTTATAAGGCCTTGTATAATTTATATGGAGCATGAATGGTTTATATGGAGCATGGATGATTTATATGGAGCATGGATGATTTATATATAGCATGACGGTTACCTTGAGATTTTTTCGGGGCTTTGCGTCCCCGCGGCCCCGTCCTCGTTGCTGGACTGATCAACCAGGCTGTTGGACGCGACTGCTCGCAGCCTGACGTATGAGTCACAGCCTGGTTGATCAGGTATCCTTTGGAGGTGCTTATCCAGTTCTCTCTTGAACACTGTGAGGGGTCGGCCAGTTATGCCCCTTATGTGTAGCGGAAGCGTGTTGAACAGTCTCGGGCCTCTGATGTTGATAGAGTTCTCTCTCAGAGTACCTGTTGCACCTCTGCTTTTCAACGGGGTATTCTGCACATCCTGCCATGTCTTCTGGTCTCATGTGATGTTATTTCTGTGTGCAGGTTTGGGACCAGCCCCTCAATTATTTTCCACGTATAGATTATTATGTATCTCTCCCGCCTGCGCTCAAGGGAGTACAGATTTAGGCTCTTTAGTCGGTCCCAGTAGTTTAGACGTTTTACTGAGTGGATTCTAGCAGTAAAGGATCTCTGCACGCTCTCCAGGTCAGCAATTTCTCCAGCTTTGAAAGGGGCTGTCATTGTGCAGCAGTACTCCACTCTAGAGAGCACAAGCGTTTTGAAAAGTATCATCATCGGTATAGCATCTCTAGTGTGAAAAGTTCTTGTTATCCAACCTGTCATTTTTCTTGCAGTTGTGACGGCTACTTTATTGTGTTCTTTAAAGGTAAGGTCTTCCGACATGAGTACACCCAGATCCTTTACATTGCCTTTTCGTTCTATGTTATGATTTGATTGCGTTTTGTAGTTGGTTTCCGTTTTTATATTTTAATTTTTTCCATAGCGCATGAGCTAGAACATATCTTCGTTGAACACCATATTATTTTCTGTAGCCCATAGAAAGACCTGATCTACATCTGATTGGAGGTTTGCCGTGTCCTCTATGTTGCCAACTCTCATGAAGATCCTAGTGTCATCTGCAAAGGATGATACAGTGCTATAGGTTGTGTTCTGGTCTATGTCCGATATGAGGATGAGAAAAAGTACTGGAGCAAGCACAGTGCCCTGGGGGACTGAGCTCTTCACGGTTGATGGGCCGAATATTATTTTGTTGACTATTACATATTGTAATTAGACATTGGTCCGGTCATTACGAATGAATGTTTTATATGGAATTAACGTTGGTCAGAGTGTGAGTGTTCCTCTCTCCTTGAATTCAAAATAACAGGTGAACCACTTGTTACGCCCTCATACCTGATACCCACCTGCCACGCCCTCATCACTGATACCCACCTGCCACGCCCTCATCCCTGATACCCACCTGCCACGCCCTCATCACTGATACCCACCTGCCACGCCCTCATCCCTGATACCCACCTGCCACGCCCTCATCCCTGATACCCACCTGCCACGCCCTCATCCCTGATACCCTCCTGCCACGCCCTCATACCTGATACCCACCTGCCACGCCCTCATACCTGATACCCACCTGCCACGCCCTCATATCTGATACCCACCTTCCACGCCCTCATCCCTGATACCCACCTGCCACGCCCTCATATCTGATACCCACCTTCCACGCCCTCATCCCTGATACCCTCCTGCCACGCCCTCATCCCTGATACCCACCTTCCACGCCCTCATCCCTGATACCCACCTGCCACGCCCTCATCCCTGATACCCTCCTGCCACGCCCTCATCCCTGATACCCTCCTGCCACGCCCTCATCCCTGATACCCTCCTGCCACGCCCTCATTCCTGATACCCACCTGCCACGCCCTCATCCCTGATACCCTCCTGCACGCCCTCATCCCTGATACCCTCCCCACCTGCCACGCCCTCATCCCTGATACCCACCTGCCACGCCCTCATACCTGATACCCTCCTGCCACGCCCTCATCCCTGATACCCACCTGCCACGCCCTCATCCCTGATACCCTCCTGCCACGCCCTCATCCCTGATACCCACCTGCCACGCCCTCATCCCTGATACCCACCTGCCACGCCCTCATCCCTGATACCCTCCTGCCACGCCCTCATCCATGATACCCACCTGCCACGCCCTCATCCCTGATACCCACCTGCCACGCCCTCATCCCTGATACCCTCCTGCCACGCCCTCATCCCTGATACCCACCTGCCACGCCCACAAGGTTGACTAAAACTCAGGACCCAATAGATGTTATTGGTGCCAACTAGAACACTAGAACATAAGAATATAAGAACATAAGAACATAAGAACAGAGGTAACTGCAGAAGGCCTATTGGCCCATACGAGGCAGCTCCTATTTATAACCACCCAATCCCACTCATACTAGAGGCATATAGTGCCCACCAGAGGCGTATATAAGACCCACCAGAGGCGTATAGGGCCCACCAGAGGCGTATAGAGCCCACCAGAGGCGTATAGGGCCCACCAGAGGCGTATAGAGCCCACCAGAGGCGTATAGAGCCCACCAGAGGCGTATATAAGACCCACCAGGGGCGTATAGAGCCCACCAGAGGCGTATAGGGCCCACCATAGGCGTATAGAGCCCACCAGAGGCGTATAGAGCCCACCAGAGGCGTATAGAGCCCACCAGAGGCGTATAGAGCCCACCAGAGGCGTATATAAGACCCACCAGAGGTGTATAGAGCCTACCAGAGGCGTATAGTGCCCACCAGAGGCGTATAGAGCCCACCAGAGGCGTATAGTGCCCACCAGAGGCGTATATAAGACCCACCAGAGGCGTATATAAGGCCCACCAGAGGCGTATAGAGCCCACCAGAGGCGTATAGTGCCCACCAGAGGCGTATAGAACCCACCAGAGGCGTATAGTGCCCACCAGAGGCGTATAGAGCCCATCAGAGGCGTATACAGCCCACCAGAGGCGTATAGAGCTTACCAGAGGCGTATAGAGCCCACCAGAGGCGTATAGGGCCCACCAGAGGCGCATATAAGACCCACCAGAGGCGTATAGAGCCCACGAGAGGCGTATAGAGCCCACCAGAGGCGTATAGAGCCCACCAGAGGCGTATAGAGCCCACCAGAGGCGTATAGAGCCCACCAGAGGCGTATATAAGACCCACCAGAGGCGTCTAGAGCCCACTAGAGGCGTATAGAGCCCACCAGAGGCATATAGGGCCCACCAGAGGCGTATAGAGCCAGGCGTACAGGTAGCAACTCTGTAAATTAAAATAACCCAGCCTGTGAACCACATCAACCACACTGCGTTACTCACAACCATTCACCACCACCCATCCCTCACACCTTTCTTCCCTACCACCACTCCTTACCACATGAGAGATATCGTGACGAGACATTCACAAATGGGACTAATAGAACAAGAACCCGGCAATGTGATGTTATAGTGGCCAGAATACGCCTGGGATATAGACGTATCTGGCAGCTTTCTCAAAACCCAAATGTCGAGTACACAATGTGTCAACTTTGTGAAAGAGAAAACATGCACTCTCTTGAACATTATATTGTAGAATGTCCCATATTGACTGACTTTAGCCCTCATGGGCTGAGGTATTCTGAACTCTGTAGTTACTATATGAGTACTGGAACACTTGATGATATATTGGACTTGTATCCAAGATTGACCATGTAATGTATCAATTATACAATGTATGTATGTGATGTAACTATATAACCTGAGCTTGTAAAAGCATCTTAATCACCTTCAGTGGTTAGGTTCTTAATTGCACACTAGTTTCTCTATCAGCAATCTTACCCCTCTCAGAGTAAAGGAGACAAATGTATGTGTGTGTATATATGTATGTATATATGTATATGTAGGTATATGTGTGTGAATGTATATGTATGAGGATGTACGGGCTGTGTGTATGAGGACGGGTTGTGTTTATGAGGACGGTCAGTGTTTATGAGGACGGGTTGTGTTTATGAGGACGGTCAGTGTTTATGAGGACGGGTTGTGTTTATGAGGACGGTCAGTGTTTATGAGGACGGGTTGTGTTTATGAGGACGGGCTGTGTTTATGAGGACGGGCTGTGTTTATGAGGACGGGTTGTGTGTATGAGGATGGGCTGTGTGTATGAGGACGGGTTGGGTTTATGAGGACGGGCTGTGTGTATGAGGACGGGTTGGGTTTATGAGGACGGGCTGTGTTTGTGAGGACGGGTTGTGTGTATGAGGACGGGTTGGGTTTATGAGGACGGGCTGTGTGTATGAGGACGGGTTGGGTTTATGAGGACGGGCTGTGTTTGTGAGGACGGGTTGTGTGTATGAGGACGGGTTGGGTTTACGAGGACGGGTTGTGTTTGTGAGGACGGGTTGTGTTTATGAGGACGGTCAGTGTTTATGAGGACGGGTTGTGTTTATGAGGACAGGTTGTGTTTATGAGGACGGTCAGTGTTTATGAGGACGGGTTGTGTTTATGAGGACGGTCAGTGTTTATGAGGACGGGCTGTGTTTATGAGGACGGTCAGTGTTTATGAGGACGGGTTGTGTTTATGAGGACGGGCTGTGTTTATGAGGACGGGCTGTGTTTATGAGGACGGGTTGTGTTTATGAGGACGGGCTGTGTTTATGAGGACGGGTTGTGTTTATGAGGACGGGTTGTGTTTATGAGGACGGGCTGTGTTTATGAGGACGGGTTGTGTGTATGAGGATGGGCTGTGTGAATGAGGACGGGTTGTGTGTATGAGGACGGGCTGTGTTTATGAGGACGGGTTGTGTTTATGGGGACGGTCAGTGTTTATGAGGACGGGTTGTGTGTATGAGGACGGGCTGTGTGTATGAGGACGGGTTGGGTTTATGAGGACGGGCTGTGTGTATGAGGACGGGTTGTGTGTATGAGGACGGGTTGTGTTGATGAGGACGGGCTGTGTTTATGAGGACGGGTTGTGTGTATGAGGACGGGCTGTGTGTATGAGGACGGGTTGGGTTTATGAGGACGGGCTGTGTTTGTGAGGACGGGTTGTGTGTATGAGGACGGGTTGGGTTTATGAGGACGGGCTGTGTGTATGAGGACGGGTTGTGTTGATGAGGACGGGCTGTGTTTATGAGGACGGGCTGTGTGTATGACGGGCTGTGTGTATGAGGACGGGTTGTGTGTATGAGGACGGGCTGTGTTTATGAGGACGGGCTGTGTTTATGAGGACGGGCTGTGTGTATGAGGACGGGCTGTGTTATGAGGACGGGCTGTGTTTATGAGGACGGGTTGTGTGTATGAGGACGGGCTGTGTTTATGAGGACGGGCTGTGTTTATGAGGACGGGCTGTGTTTATGAGGACGGTTTGTGTTTATGAGGACGGGTTGTGTTTATGAGGACGGGCTGTGTGTATGAGGACGGGCTGTGTGTATGAGGACGGGCTGTGTTTATGAGGACGGGTTGTGTTTATGAGGACGGGCTGTGTGTATGAGGACGGGCTGTGTTTATGAGGACGGGCTGTGTTTATGAGGACGGGTTGTGTGTATGAGGACGGGTTGTGTTTATGAGGACGGTCAGTGTTTATGAGGACGGTCAGTGTTTATGAGGACGGGCAGTGTTTATGAGGACGGTCAGTGTTTATGAGGACGGTCAGTGTTTATGAGGACGGGCAGTGTTTATGAGGACGGGCTGTGTTTATGAGGACGGGCTGTATTTATGAGGATGGGTTGTGTGTATGAGGACGGGCTACACAATCAACATTACAGTCCCTCATCACCGCCCTCACTACCACCACTACAATCACCAGCACACTACCACCCCCCCACCTCCCCCCCCCCCCCCACCACCACCCAGACATACCCGCCGCTCCCACCAACAGTTCAAGTGACCTGACCGCTGAACCCGACGCCTGAACCATTGGGCCACAGTTCTGGTTCCAGGTCACTACACACATATTAGTTTGACCTGACCTCGCCCGAGACACTGAGAACCTCGTGAGATGACTTTACAAGCCTGGCACCCAGCCTGGCACCCAGCCTGGCACCCAGCCTGGCACCCAGTCTGGCACCCAGCCTGGCACCCAGCCTGGCATCCAGCCTGCCAGCCAGCCAGCCAGCCTGCCTGCCAGCCAGTCAGCCAGACACCCAACCAGCCAGCCAGCCAGCCAGTCAGCCAGCCAGACACCCAGCCAGCCAGCCAGACACCCAGCCAGCCAGCCAGCCAGCCAGCCAGCCAGCCAGCCAGTCAGCCAGCCAGCCTGCCTGCCAGCCAGCCAGCCAGACACCCAGCCAGCCATCCAGCCAGCCAGCCAGCCAGTCAGCCAGCCAGACACCCAGCCAGCCAGCCAGCCAGCCAGCCAGACACCCAGCCAGCCAGCCAGCCAGCCAGCCAGCCAGCCAGCCAGCCAGCCAGCCAGCCAGCCAGACACCCAGCCAGCCAGCCAGCCAGCCAGCCAGCCAGCCAGCTACCCAGCCAGCCAGCCACCCAGCCAGCCAGCCAGCCAGCCAGCCAGCCAGACACCCAGCCAGCCAGCCAGCCAGCCAGCCAGCTACCCAGCCAGCCAGCCAGCCAGCCAGCCAGGCACCCAGACAGCCAGCTAGCCAGCCAGCCAGCCAGCTACCCAGCCAGCCAGCCAGCCAGCCAGCCAGCCAGCTACCCAGCCAGCCAGCTACCCAGCCAGCCAGCCAGTCAGCCAGCCAGCCACTGGCACAGTGCCACGCTGGAATAAGTCAACACCTCTGGCACTGCAAGTTCAGTAGTGTTGGTGGCTTAGGAGAAGAGAAGGTGGTTGCTAGAGGAGAGGCTGGCTTGGGGGGAGTACTGGGGGCGGCTTGGGGGGGGGGGGAGTACTGGGGGCTGGCTTGGGGGGAGTACTGGTAGACTGGCTTGGGGGGAGTATTGGGGGGCTGGCTTGGGGGGAGTACTGGGGGGCTGGCTTGGGGGGAGTACTAGGGGCTGGCTTGGGGGGAGTACTGGTAGACTGGCTTGTGGGGAGTACTGGGGGGCTGGCTTGGGGGAGTACTGGGGGCTGGCTTGGGGGGAGTACTGGTAGACTGGCTTGGGGGAGTATTGGGGGGCTGGCTTGGGGGGCTGGCTTGGGGGGAGTACTGGGGGGCTGGCTTGGGGGAGTACTGGGGGGCTGGCTTGGGGGAATTACTGGTAGACTGGCTTGGGGGAGTACTGGGGGCTGGCTTGGGGGGGAGTACTGGTAGACTGGCTTGGGGGGAGTACTGGGGGGCTGGCTTGTGGGGAGTACTGGGGGGCTGGCTTGGGGGGGGAGTATTGGTAGACTGGCTTGGGGGGAGTACTGGGGGCGGCTTGGGGGGAGTACTGGTAGACTGGCTTGGGGGAGTAAAGGGGGGCTGGCTTGGGGGGAGTACTGGGGGGCTGGCTTGGGGGGAGTACTGGGGGGCTGGCTTGGGGGGAGTACTGGGGAGCTGGCTTGGGGGGAGTACTGGGGGCTGGCTTGGGGGGGGAGTACTGGTAGACTGGCTTGGAGGGAGTACTGGGGGGCTGGCTTGGGGGGAGTACTGGGGGGCTGGCTTGGGAGGAGTACTGGGGGCTGGATTGGGGGGGAGTACTGGTAGACTGGCTTGGGGGGAGTACTGGGGGGCTGGCTTGGGGGAGTACTGGGGGACTGGCTTGGGGAGAGTTCTGGGGGCTGGCTTGGGGGGGGAGTACTGGTAGACTGGCTTGGAGGGAGTACTGGGGGGCTGGCTTGGGGGGAGTACTGGGGGGCTGGCTTGGGAGGAGTACTGGGGGCTGGATTGGGGGGAGTACTGGTAGACTGGCTTGGGGGGAGTACTGGGGGGCTGGCTTGGGGGGAGTACTGGGGGGCTGGCTTGGGGGGAGTACTGGTAGACTGGCTTGGGGGAGTATTGGGGGGCTGGCTTGGGGGGCTGGCTTGGGGGAGTACTGGGGGGCTGGCTTGGGGGGGAGTACTGGGGGGCTGGCTTGGGGGAATTACTGGTAGACTGGCTTGGGGGAGTACTGGGGGGCTGGCTTGGGGGGGAGTACTGGTAGACTGGCTTGGGGGGAGTACTGGGGGCTGGCTTGTGGGGAGTACTGGGGGGCTGGCTTGGGGGGGAGTATTGGTAGACTGGCTTGGGGGGAGTACTGGGGGCGGCTTGGGGGGAGTACTGGTAGACTGGCTTGGGGGAGTAAAGGGGGCTGGCTTGGGGGGAGTACTGGGGGGCTGGCTTGGGGGGAGTACTGGGGGGCTGGCTTGGGGGGAGTACTGGGGAGCTGGCTTGGGGGGAGTACTGGGGGCTGGCTTGGGGGGGGAGTACTGGTAGACTGGCTTGGAGGGAGTACTGGGGGGCTGGCTTGGGGGGAGTACTGGGGGGCTGGCTTGGGAGGAGTACTGGGGGCTGGATTGGGGGGAGTACTGGTAGACTGGCTTGGGGGGAGTACTGGGGGGCTGGCTTGGGGGGAGTACTGGGGGACTGGCTTGGGGAGAGTTCTGGGGGCTGGCTTGGGGGGAGTACTGGGGGCTGGCTTGGGGGGGAATACTGTGGGCTGGCTTGGGGGAGTACTGGTAGACTGGCTTGGGGGGATTACTGGTAGACTGGCTTGGGGGGAGTACTGGGGGGCTGGCTTGGGGGGAGTACTGGGGGGCTGGCTTGGGGGGAGTACTGGGGGGCTGGCTTGGGGGGGAATGTTGTGGGCTGGCTTGGGGGGAGTACTGGTAGACTGGCTTGGGGGGAGTACTGGGGGCTGGCTTGGGGGGAGTACTGGGGGGCTGGCTTGGGGGGGAGTACTGGGGGCTGGTTTGAGGGGGAGTACTGGTAGACTGGCTTGGGGGGAGTACTGGGGGGCTGGCTTGGGGGGGGAGTGCTGGGGGCTGGCTTGGGGGGGAGTACTGGGGGCTGGCTTGGGGGGGGAGTACTGGTAGACTGGCTTGGGGGAGTACTGGGGGGCGGCTTGGGGGGAGTACTGGGGGCGGCTTGGGGTAAAAGCAGGGGGGGGAGAGGCATTAGGGGAGAGTAGGGAAGGTGGCATGGGGAGAGTAGGGGTGGCTTGGGGAGAAAACTACGAGGTTGAAGGGAGGAAAAGTAACCGGTGGCTGAGAAAGAAAGCAGGAGCGGATGGCTTGAGGGAGTAAGTGGAGCTCGAATCCTGACGAAATCGGCGGCGAGGCACGGGAGTGTGTGTGACCACTGCGCCACTCATGGTACGCCTCAGTGGCTGGTGAGGGAAGGTGTGAGGTTGGTGAGAAGATGTTATGATAGCAGGTGGACTGTCTGCCTTTCTGACACGATGTTATGATAGCAGGTGGACTGTCTACCTTACTGACACGATGTTATGATAGCAGGCGGACTGTCCGCCTTGCTGACACGATGTTATGATAGCAGGCGGACTGTCTGCCTTGCTGACACGATGTTATGATAGCAGGCGGACTGTCCGCCTTGCTGACACGATGTTATGATAGCAGGCGGACTGTCCGCCTTGCTGACACGATGTTATGATAGCAGGCGGACTGTCTGCCTTGCTGACACGATGTTATGATAGCAGGCGGACTGTCTGCCTTGCTGACACGATGTTATGATAGCAGGCGGACTGTCTGCCTTGCTGACACGATGTTATGATAGCAGGCAAACTCAACGTCAAATCTGTTCTGTGGCACATATAGTTTGATTATATGTACAGCATTAATGTTGAATTGATGGCCCCCCCCCTCTTCAAGTGATTCATACTCATCCCTAATGTGCAGATCATCAATAACCTGTGCAGGAATGATCTTATAAGAGTAATAAGACCCCCGTTTTCTTTCCCACAGGGTAAGGATAACTTGTGATAACTCTGAACCTTTGAAGTCATCGCCCACCAGTGTCTCCTGTTATGATGTCAGTTTGGTGTTGACGAAGGTACTGTATGATGTCATTAAGTCTGTTGCGAAGTCAGGGAGTTGTGAGTGTGTGAGAGGGTCTTCACGCGTATTTCAACATATGTGGAGGTATATAGCTGAACACTGTGTAGCATTCACATTTAATTTAATTCTTTAATTTTGGCCCGAGGGGCGAGTTTATTGGGCAGCGCCACTCATCTTGTGAGTGGACACACCGCCATAGTGACAGTATTGGGCAGCGCCACTCATCTTGTGAGTGGACACACCGCCATAGTGACAGTATTGGGCAGCGCCACTCATCCTGTGAGTGGACACACCGCCATAGTGACAGTATTGGGCAGCGCCACTCATCCTGTGAGTGGACACACCGCCATAGTGACAGTATTGGGCAGCGTCACTCATCCTGTGAGTGGACACACCGCCATAGTGACAGTATTGGGCAGCGCCACTCATCTTGTGAGTGGACACACCGCCATAGTGACAGTATTGGGCAGCGCCACTCATCCTGTGAGTGGACACACCGCCATAGTGACAGTATTGGGCAGCGCCACTCATCTTGTGAGTGGACACACCGCCATAGCAGCGGTGCTTAACTGTTTCAAGTGAACAGCTTCTCAAACAAAAAGATTAACATTCGTCAAGCCTTAAAATCTTACGTTATCTTGCGAGTGCAAAATGGGGGGAATCTTTTAAGAACAGTATCTGTATTTGACAAATGATATTTTCCTAACTCAAACAATGTGGGGTTTATTATTCTACACATACTTCTAATGACTCATAGATGTTCACATTCTCTCAGGTAATGGTCAAGGCGGTGTCCGTCACTCTCACCACAGATTCTGCAACTCCGCTGTTCAACTGTTGTTTCCATCCCAAGTCTCCATGGATATTTGTATCCAAGACGGATTCTCGCTATTACTGATTCTCTCCCTCGGCCTCCTCCTCTCCGTCCATAATGATTGGGATTGCCAGCTGCTATTATGCACACTCTCTGATGCTTTCACACATGTTTGGGAGAGTGTTTAAAGTCTCTTTGTAACAACAACAACAACAAAAAAATAACCCTCTGTATTTCTCTCTCTCTCTCTCTCTCTCTCTCTCTCTCTCTCTCTCTCTCTCTCTCCTCTCTCTCTCTCCTCTCTCTCTCTCTCTCTCCTCTCTCTCTCTCTCTCCTCTGTCATTCGGTCATCAGGGTTTATCCTGATTTTTTCAGCAAAAACTTCATAAATTCTTGTTTTTATTCTCTGTTCTCTGTCTTTTTTCTTCCTCCGGGTCGTCTTTGATGTATTTGCTTCCCCGGGTCCCACCAGGGCTCTTACCTTTCCCCGACACTGTCCTGGGGTCCTGTAGTCGACTTGAATTTGTCTCATAAGGTCATCCCAATTTTTTGGTGTAATTTATTTGGCATAGTCACTATGGCGGTGTGTCCACTCACAGGATGAGTGGCGCTGCCCAATACTGTCACTATGGCGGTGTGTCCACTCACAGGATGAGTGGCGCTGCCCAATACTGTCACTATGGCGGTGTGTCCACTCACAGGATGAGTGGCGCTGCCCAATACTGTCACTATGGCGGTGTGTCCACTCACAGGATGAGTGGCGCTGCCCAATACTGTCACTATGGCGGTGTGTCCACTCACAGGATGAGTGACGCTGCCCAATACTGTCACTATGGCGGTGTGTCCACTCACAGGATGAGTGGCGCTGCCCAATACTGTCACTATGGCGGTGTGTCCACTCACAGGATGAGTGGCGCTGCCCAATACTGTCACTATGGCGGTGTGTCCACTCACCGGATAAGTGGCGCTGCCCAATACTGTCACTATGGCGGTGTGTCCACTCACAGGATGAGTGGCGCTGCCCAATACTGTCACTATGGCGGTGTGTCCACTCACAGGATGAGTGGCGCTGCCCAATACTGTCACTATGGCGGTGTGTCCACTCACAGGATGAGTGACGCTGCCCAATACTGTCACTATGGCGGTGTGTCCACTCACAGGATGAGTGACGCTGCCCAATACTGTCACTATGGCGGTGTGTCCACTCACAGGAAGAGTGGCGCTGCCCAATACTGTCACTATGGCGGTGTGTCCACTCACAGGATGAGTGACGCTGCCCAATACTGCCACTATGGCGGTGTGTCCACTCACAGGATGAGTGACGCTGCCCAATACTGCCACTATGGCGGTGTGTCCACTCACAGGATGAGTGACGCTGCCCAATACTGTCACTATGGCGGTGTGTCCACTCACAGGATTGAGTGGCGCTGCCCAATACTGTCACTATGGCGGTGTGTCCACTCACAGGATGAGTGGCGCTGCCCAATCTGTCACTATGGCGGTGTGTCCACATCACAGGATGAGTGGCGCTGCCCAATACTGTCACTATGGCGGTGTGTCCACTCACAGGATGAGTGACCGCTGCCCAATAAACTCGCCCTTCAGAGCAATATTTAATTAAAGAGCAAAAACAGTCGGCTCATATACACATCGTCGTGTTTCACCTACAATGACATATTGTGTAAAATCCTAAGCGTCTATAGCTTGTAAGCGGAAGAAAATAAGGAGGCCTGGTCGGGGACCGGTCCGTGGGGACGTTGAGCCCCGGAAATCGTCGCAAGGTAAGGGTCTACTGCCACTCCGACTCTTATCGTAGATAGTTCATGCGTCACTCATGGTGATTATGGTCTCCTCACTGTCACTCACAGCATAGGTATGTGGTCCACTGTCACTCACAGCGTAGGTATGTGGTCCACTGTCACTCACAGCATAGGTATGTGGTCCACTGTCACTCACAGCGTAGGTATGTGGTCCACTGTCACTCACAGGATAGGTATGGGGTCCATTGTCACTCACAGCGTAGGTATGTGGTCCACTGTCACTCACAGGATAGGTATGAGTCCACTGTCACTCACAGGATAGGTATGGGGTCCCACTGTCACTCACAGGATAGGTATGGGGTCCACTGTCACTCACAGCGTAGGTATGTGGTCCACTGTCACTCACAGCGTAGGTATGTGGTCCACTGTCACTCACAGGAATAGGTATGGGGTCCACTGTCACTCACAGGATAGGTATGGGGTCCACTGTCACTCACAGCGTAGGTATGTGGTCCACTGTCACTCACTAGCGTAGGTATGTGGTCCACTGTCACTCACAGCGTAGGTATGAAGTCCATTGTCACTCACAGCATAAGTATGGGGTCCACTGTCACTCACAGGATAGGTATGGGGTCCACTGTCACTCACAGGATAGGTATGGTCCACTGTCACTCACAGATAGGTATGGGGTCCACTGTCACTCACGAGGATAGGTATGGGGTCCACTGTCACTCACAGCGTAGGTATGTGGTCCACTGTCACTCACAGCATAAGTATGGGGGTTCAGTACCACTTACAGGATAGGTATGGAGTCCACTACCACTTACAGGATATGTATGGAGTCCACTACCACTTACAGGATAGGTATGGCGTCCACTACCACTTACAGGATATGTATGGAGTCCACTACCACTTACAGGATAGGTATGGCGTCCACTACCACTTACAGGATATGTATGGAGTCCACTACCACTTACAGGATAGGTATGGAGTCCACTACCACTTACAGGATAGGTATGGGGTCCACTACCACTCACAGGATAGATATGGGATCCACTACCACTCACAGGATAGATATGGGGTCCACTACCACTCACAGGATAGGTATGGCGTCCACTACCACTCACAGGATAGATATGGGATCCACTACCACTCACAGGATAGATATGGGGTCCACTACCACTCACAGGATAGGTAGGGGTCCACTACCACTTACAGGATAGGTATGGCGTCCACTACCACTTACAGGATAGGTATGGGGTCCACTACCACTCACAGGATAGGTATGGGGTCCACTTCCACTTACAGGATATGTATGGAGTCCACTACCACTTACAGGATAGGTATGGCGTCCACTACCACTTACAGGATATGTATGGAGTCCACTACCACTTACAGGATAGGTATGTGGTCCACTGTCACTCACAGGATAGGTATGGGGTCCACTACCACTCACAGGATAGGTATGGGGTCCACTACCACTCACAGGATAGATATGGGGTCCACTACCACTCACAGGATAGGTATGGGGTCCACTACCACTCACAGGATAGGTATGGGGTCCACTACCACTCACAGGATAGGTATGGCGTCCACTACCACTCACAGGATAGATATGGGGTCCACTACCACTCACAGGATAGGTATGGCGTCCACTACCACTCACAGGATAGATATGGGGTCCACTACCACTCACAGGATAGGTATGGGATCCACTACCACTCACAGGATAGATATGGGGTCCACTACCACTCACAGGATAGATATGGGGTCCACTACCACTCACAGGATAGGTATGGGGTCCACTACCACTCACAGGATAGGTATGGGTCCACTACCAGTATAGGATAGATATAGAGCGGAAAATGAATTAACAATCACTACATTTTCAGGGCTTGGTGTTGGGGATTAGTGGGCAGACCAAAACACGTGGGGAAAGTAACATGATTCGGCTTCCCTTTCACTAACATGCTAATGAATCCTGAAAATGTTTACCGCCAAGTCGTGGCTAACTGACTTGAACTGGAGGATCGCATTGCACACATGTACAATTCGACATAGAAAGTATCCTTGTCGACAAGGAGACAGCACGCTGATGTTCAAGAATATATTTAACATCAGCTAAATACAATTTTAAGTTAAAATATTTACCAATGTGCTTGACAAAGACATTAAATATGGGGGTATTTGTGACCCCTCGTGTGTATGGCACTGACAAGGACACTACACAAGGGGTAATTATATGTGCCTCCCCTTGTTAGTCTGCAGTTTTGAGACAAGGGGACAACCAAATAGCCCCACAGGAAACACTTTAGGGCATCATAAATATATGAAGCTTAACACAGGGGGTAAATGGGACACTCCACCCCCCCCCTCTAGTGGCCCCACAAGCCCCCCCCCCCTCTAGTGGCCCCACAAGCCCCCCTCCCCCCTAGTGGCCCCACAACCCCCCCCCCCCTCCTACAAATCTAAACTGTTTTCGGCTTCTTGGGTGTGAAAAACAAGACCGCAGAGGCCTCTATCCTGGCGGACTTCGTTAAATAGCCATCCCTATCCCTCCCCCTTGCCCCTCTAACCCCCCCCCCCTACCTTCCCCTTCTCCCCCTACCCACCAGTGTGGCATCTTAGGCCTCCCCTCGGAACTATCCCCCCTAACCCCCCCCTACCCCAAGCCCCCCCCTACCCCAAGCCCCCCCCTACCCCAAGCCCCCCCCCCTACCCCAAGCCACAACCTTCCCTCTTAAACTGGTTCCTGTCGACCCCTCTGTCTCAGGCGGAAGTTTCCGTCTTTAAGTCATTCCTCGTCCTGTCTGTTATTCACTTACGGTCAATTTAAGACGGTTGATGGGATCGTGTAAGTAGAGGAGATAGAGATGGAGAGGGATGAGGGGAAAGAGGATGGAGGAGGGTTGAAGTAGAGAAGGAGTTGAGTGTCAGACGGTGGAGGGGTGGGTCAACCATCCCCCATCCCATATCTCCCCTATCCCATCCCATCCCATCCCCCTTTGGTCGGTAAGCTTGTTATGTGGAACTAGAGGTGTGAAGACCCGTCCCACCGTCACCACCACCCGTCACCCTCCCGCCGACCACCAGTACTTCCTGTCTCGCCCCCTGTCCTCTCCACCACAACTACCACCACTACCACCACCATCCCTACTAACTCTACCACCACCACCACCACCACCACCACCATCCCTACTAACACTACCACCACCACCACCACCACCACCACCACCACCATCCCTACTAACACTACCACCACCACCACCACCACCACCATCCCTACTAACACTACCACCACCACCACCATCCCTACTAACACTACCACCACCACCACCATCCCTACTAACACTACCACCACCATCCCTACTAACACTACCACCACCACCACCATCCCTACTAACACTACCACCACCACCACCATCCCTACTAACACTACCACCACCACCACCACCATCCCTACTAACACTACCACCACCACCACCATCCCTACTAACACTACCACCACCACCATCCCTACTAACACTACCACTACCACCACCACCACCATCCCTACTAACACTACCACCACCACCATCCCTACTAACACTACCACTACCACCACCACCACCACCATCCCTACTAACACTACCACTACCACCACCACCACACCACCACCACCATCCCTACTAACACTACCACCACCACCACCACCACTACCACCACCATCCCTACTAACACTACCACCACCACACCACCACCACCACCACCACCATCCCTACTAACACTACCACTACCACCACCACCACCACTACTACCATAACCACCGCCCGGCCCGTCCTCTGCACCGTTCACAACGTCACTAAACTGGTATACTAAATTACCCGAACCTAACCAACCCAAGCATCCACGGATAGAAAACGGGACAACAACTTTTGCCAGCCGCTGCGATTTTAGTACATCAGTTTTTGGCCGTAGGGGATTTTAGGTCAAAATACGGTGAGATTCAACCATTCTATCATACGTAGAGTGACTTTAACCTTATTTGGGGACTTTAACCTTATTGGTGGTGACTTTAACCTTATTTGGTGGTGACTTTAACCTTATTTGGTGGTGACTTTAACCTTATTTGTGGTGACTTTAACCTTATTTGGTGGTGACTTTAACCTTATTTGTGGTGACTTTAACCTTATTTGGTGGTGACTTTAACCTTTATTTGGTGGTGATTTTAACCTTATTTGTGGTGACTTTAACCTTATTTGGTGGTGACTTTAACCTTTATTTGGTGGTGACTTTAACCTTTATTTGGTGGTGACTTTAACCTTTATTTGGTGGTGATTTTAACCTTATTTGGTGGTGACTTTAACCTTATTTGGTGGTGATTTTAACCTTATTTTTTGGTGACTTTAACCTTATTTGGTGGTGACTTTAACCTTATTTGTGGTGACTTTAACCTTATTTGGTGGTGACTTTAACCTTTATTTGGTGGTGATTTTAACCTTATTTGTGGTGACTTTAACCTTATTTGGTGGTGACTTTAACCTTTATTTGGTGGTGACTTTAACCTTTATTTGGTGGTGACTTTAACCTTTATTTGGTGGTGATTTTAACCTTATTTGGTGGTGACTTTAACCTTATTTGGTGGTGACTTTAACCTTTATTTGGTGGTGACTTTAACCTTTATTTGGTGGTGACTTTAACCTTTATTTGGTGGTGACTTTAACTTTATTTGGTGGTGACTTTAACCTTATTT
This sequence comes from Procambarus clarkii, assembly GCF_040958095.1. Taxonomy (NCBI): domain Eukaryota; kingdom Metazoa; phylum Arthropoda; class Malacostraca; order Decapoda; family Cambaridae; genus Procambarus; species Procambarus clarkii. The sequence continues at coordinate 28,719,060 of NC_091169.1, forward strand.
GTGGTGACTTTAACCTTATTTTTTGGTGACTTTAACCTTATTTGGTGGTGACTTTAACCTTATTTGGTGGTGACTTTAACCTTTGTTTGGTGGTGACTTTAACCTTATTTGTGGTGACTTTAACCTTATTTGTGGTGACTTTAACCTTATTTGTGGTGACTTTAACCTTATTTGTGGTGACTTTAACCTTATTTGTGGTGACTTTAACCTTATTTGTGGTGACTTTAACCTTTATTTGGTGGTGACTTTAACCTTTATTTGGTGGTGACTTTAACCTTATTTGGTGGTGACTTTAACCGTATTTAATTACATAGGGGGAATAGTTACAACAGTAGATAGATCTCGAACAATGACCTGTACACAGGTTGGCCATCAGCCAACAGCAACAGTTTACTGGTATGCAGTAGGAGGTGAGGCACCACCCCCCCCCCCCCCCCTTCCCCCCTTAGTAAACAAACTCCCACAAACATCACAACATAAGAATTAAGGAAACAACTAAAAGCCCTATTAACCCATACCTGAGACTTCCTGTATATAATTATCCAAACTAATGAATAAATGTCTAACCTGCGCTTGAAACAATCCAGCGATCCCACCTCTGTTCCATAGGTTAACCAGCATGTTTAAACGCAGGTTATATTGGCCCATAGGTGCTTCTTAAATCTAAATATATCTAATTTATATCCTGTGGTTGCGTGTTCTATGTTGTGTCAATATATTTAACACATTAATGTTATGTCTGTTCATCCACGTGAACATTTCAGGCGTGTCAACCCCCAAGTTTTCGCCTTGCTAGAGAATATATATTACTTATATATTAGCAAGGCTAATATATAACTAGCAAGGCTAATTTATATAGAATATATATTAGCCTTGCTAGAGAATATATATACAGTTTTTTTTCAATTTATCTTCATATGATTTCTAATTTCCTTAGATTTCTAATTAGGTTTCTAATTCCTGGGATTAATTTTGTCATGTTTCAAGTGAATGTACGTCTACCCTTGTCACCTGGCAACCACAATTGACCTGCATAATGCATATGCAGATATATATATAGAGCAGGGAGCAGATA
>NC_091169.1:28720634-28728134 GCF_040958095.1 Procambarus clarkii
TACTACAATCTCCACAATCAGAAGGCCGAAGGTTATAACGGCAGTATATATATATACTACAATCTCCACAATCCACACTCTCCACCAAAGCATTACACCACATATCCCATTTTCTACTAAAAGCTCACATTCTCAACACAAAACCTATCATGTCACTCCAAGAATCCATCTACTTTCCCTCCCCCCCCCCCCTCCCCACATTTTTAAACCCCACCTTCGTCAAACTACCTCAAACTATCTTCAAACACCCAGCAGTAGGTACTGGACAGAAAAAGGACCTGAGAGGCCTCAGGATGCGCCCCTAGAGGACGCCGCTAAACAGCCGTACGCGCCACTAACAATGTACTCGAGTGCCTCGCTACAGACACTCTTGGATACCAGACCTGCACATTACTACACTGCCATTGGGGAGCCGGTCGGCCGAGCGGACAGCACGCTGGACTTGTGATCCTGTGGTCCTGGGTTCGATCCCAGGGGCCGGCGAAAAACAATGGGCAGAGTTTCTTTCACCCTATGCCCCTGTTACCTACCAGTAAAATAGGTACCTGGGTGTTAGTCAGCTGTCACGGGCTGCTTCCTGGGGGTGGAGGCCTGGTCGAGGACCGGGCCGCGGGGACACTAAAAAGCCCCGAAATCATCTCAAGATAACCTCAAGATAGAGGCATGTGGCATTGTCCTACATAAGGTTCCAGCTAGAGAACCATGCCGGAGTAACTGCCAGAGTTCTTAATTGAGTGAAGAACTACCTAACAACTAGGAAACAAGCAAAGAGAGAGGGTAATTCGGAATAGGAGAATGTCTCCCGGACAGTCCCGAAAAAGGTCAGGGGACCCATGTGATTTATTTTATAAGTAAATGTAATAGTAATAATATTAATCACACAGAAATCACGCTAACGTGATATATATTAATGAGAAAATCCACTAGGGCAATGCGGTGGGCTCGAACCTGCGACCTTGGTGAGGAGGAGGCAAGCCTGCAGGCAAGGATGAGGATAGAGTCAGTAGGGGCAGCTGCTGAGGCTATAGGAACACTTCGACACGGTCGGACATATGACTGCTAGACACGGTCGGACATATGACTGCTAGACACGGTCGGACATATGACTGCTAGACACGGTCGGACATATGACTGCTAGACACGGTCGGACATATGACTGCTAGACACGGTCGGACATATGACTGCTAGACACGGTCGGACATATGACTGCTGGACACGGTCGGACATATGACTGCTAGACACAGTCGGACATATGACTACTGGACACGGTCGGACATATGGCTACTGCACACGGTCGGACATATGACTACTGCACACGGTCGGACATATGACTGCTAGACACGGTCGGACATATGGCTACTGCACACGGTCGGACATATGACTACTGCACACGGTCGGACATATGATTTCTGGACACGGTCGGACATATGACTGCTGGACACGGTCGGACATATGACTGCTAGACACAGTCGGACATATGACTACTGGACACGGTCGGACATATGGCTACTGCACACGGTCGGACATATGGCTACTGCACACAGTCGGACATATGACTACTGCACACGGTCGGACATATGGCTACTGCACACGGTCGGACATATGACTACTGCACACGGTCGGACATATGACTACTGGACACAGTCGGACATATGACTACTGCACACGGTCGGACATATGACTACTGCACACGGTCGGACATATGACTACTGCACACGGTCGGACATATGACTACTGCACACGGTCGGACATATGACTACTGCACACGGTCGGACATATGACTACTGCACACGGTCGGACATATGACTACTGCACACGGTCGGACATATGACTACTGGACACAGTCGGACATATGACTACTGCACACGGTCGGACATATGACTACTGGACACGGTCGGACATATGACTACTGGACACGGTCGGACATATGACTATTGAACATCAGTCCAGAGTCGGACAGCGAAGCTCAAAAAGTAAAAATCATTAGCATTATAAACAGAACGGCTCGAAGAAGGTAGGACGAATGTCCAAAAGAAGGAAAAATGACCCGAGAATCAGAAAAGAAGGAAAGAGGAGACGTATGAGAGTTAGACGCCCAACAACCACGTCTGAAAACAAAGAAATTAAACGTTTCCGTCCGTCCTACACACGACGTGATAACCGTCCACGATGGACGGAAACATCATTGTTATCATACGTGGGACCGAAACGTGGTCAAGTCCTGTCTTTTCGTACTTTTGGGTTATCTACGTTATCATAACTTACCGCACATTCGAGTCACAGCCCCCAGAGCTACAGCTCAACCTCGACCTCCTTATAGCCATATAAGATAGCGTCTGACACCAAATAAAGTGGCTAGACTCTTTTTTTTTTTAGACTCGTTCTAGACTCTGTAGACTCTTTCTAGTTAGACTCTCTCTAATTGAGGTTCCCTAAATGAGGTCATTTAACATGGTGGAAATGAGGAAATTTTGTGAGTAGATAACAAACAACGAGACAGCGTGGTTGGCAGCTGAAGACGCAGATGAGCCATAGAGGAAAGACCTGTGGAGAGCCATAGAAGTCAACACTAAACAATTCTGTATGTGCTTACTACTGTAATGTGAAAGCCAGAGGCATTACGTGCGTCGACGGCTGAAGAGGTGGGATCCATGAGCTTAAGCTCAATCCTACAGGCACAAATATGTAATTACACACACACACACACACACACACACACACACACACACATACACACACACACATACACACACACACACACACACACAGTCCATACCTAGTTAAACACAAGACTAAGTTAGAGAAGATTCAGAGGTATGCCACCAAGTTCGTCCCGGAACTGAGAGGAATGAGCTACGAGGAAAGGCTAAATGAGTTGAACCTCACGTCCCTGGAAAATAGAAGAGTAAGGGGAGACATGATAACCACCTACAAAATTCTCAGGGGAATTGACAAGGTGGACAAAGACAAACTCTTCAGCACGGGTGGGACACGAACAAGGGGACACAGGTGGAAACTTAGTACCCAGATGAGTCACAGAAACGTAAGAAAGAATTTTTTCAATGTCAGAGTAGTTAATAAATGGAATGCACTAGGAAGTGATGTGGTGGAGGCTGACTCCATACACAGTTTCAAATGTAGATATGATAGAGCCCAGTAGGCTCAGGAATCTCTACACCAGTTGATTGACAGTTGAGAGGCGGGACCAAAGAGCCAAAGCTCAACCCCCGCAAGCACAATTAGGTGAGTACAATTAGGTGAGTACACACACACACACACACACACACACACACACACACACACACACACACACACACACACATGTGTGTGTGGATACGAGGAGGATACGAGGATACGAGGATACGAGGATACGAGGATACGAGGATACGTGGAGAGCCAAACTATTGGAGGTGGTGACAAGCAACTTTTTAACGCAGCATGTCGGAGAACCCACAAGGATGAGAGGCAATGACGAACCAGCGAGACTCGACCTAGTCTTCACTCTGAACGACTCCGACATAAGAGAAATCGGTTTTGAGGACCCAGTAGGAATGAGCGACCACAGTGTACTGGTGTTTGAGTACTTGATTGAAGAAGGGTTATTGAACTCGAGGAGGGATACCGAAACCAAAAGGTTAGCATACCGAAAGGGAAACTATGAGGGGATAAGAAAATTCCTAACAGATATAGCATGGGAAACAGAGCTCAGGGGAAAGACGGCCCAAGATATGATGGATTACATCACGCAGAAGTGCAAGGACGCAGCAAACAAGTTTGTCCCAGTCCAAAAGGAAAACAGAGAAATGAAGATGAGAAACCCATGGTTTAATCAAAGATGTAGGCTAGCTAAGCAGCAAAGTAAAAGGGCATGGAGAAACTATAGGAATAACAGGACACTGGAGAGCAGAGAAAGATACCAGAATGCCAGGAATGAATATGTCGGGATGAGAAGAGAGGCAGAAAGACAATACGAAAATGACATCGCAAGCAAGGCAAAGACTCAGCCTAAATTGTTGCATAGCCACATTAGGAGAAAAACAACAGTAAAGGAACAGGTTATGAGATTAAGGATAGGGGCGGAAGGATTCACTACAAATGACAAGGAAGTGTGTGAGGAATTGAATAAGAAATTCCAGGAGGTCTTCACCTTAGAACAAGGAGAAATTCCAGAGGTAAGTGAGGGAATAGCTAACCAGGAACCACTGGAAGAGTTTGAGATTACCAGTGGGGAAGTAAGGAAGTGTTTACTAGAGTTGGACGTGACGAAGGCTATAGGCCCAGATGGAATCTCCCCTTGGGTTCTAAAGGAAGGAGCAAGAGAACTGAGCCTACCACTCTCCATAGTGTATAACAAATCACTGGCAACAGGGGAACTGCCAGATACTTGGAAAGCAGCTAACGTAGTCCCGATATACAAGAAAGGGGATAGACAGGAGGCACTGAACTACAGGCCAGTGTCCCTAACCTGCATACCATGCAAGCTGATGGAGAAGATTGTGCGAAAAAAACTAGTGGAGCATCTGGAGCGAAGGAACTTTGTAACACAGCATCAACATGGGTTCAGGGATGGCAGGTCCTGCCTCACAGGGTTACTTGAATTCTACGACCAGGCAACAAAAATAAGGCAAGAAAGAGAAGGGTGGGCAGACTGCATATTTTTGGATTGTCAGAAAGCCTTTGATACAGTGCCACACAAGAGGCTAGTGCGAAAGTTGGAGATGCAGGCTGGAGTGAGAGGGAAGGTACTCCGGTGGATAGAGGAATACCTAAGCAACAGGAGACAACGAGTCTGTGTGAGGGGTGAGGTCTCAGATTGGCGAGACGTCACAAGTGGAGTCCCGCAGGGGTCAGTCCTTGGACCTATACTGTTTCTGGTATATGTAAATGATCTCCCAGAGGGTATAGATTCGTTCCTCTCAATGTTTGCCGACGATGCAAAAATTATGAGGAGGATTGAAACAGAGGATGATAGTAGGAGGCTACAAGATGACCTGGATAGACTGAGTGAATGGTCCAACAAATGGCTGTTGAAGTTCAACCCGAGTAAATGCAAAGTAATGAAACTAGGCAGTGGAAACAGGAGGCCAGGCACAGGATACAGAATAGGAGATGAAGTACTTAATGAAACAGACAGAGAGAAAGATCTAGGAGTTGATATCACACCAAACCTGTCTCCTGAAGCCCACATAAAGAGAATAACGTCTGCGGCATATGCGAGGCTGGCTAACATCAGAACGGCGTTCAGGAACCTGTGTAAGGAATCATTCAGAATCTTGTACACCACATATGTAAGACCAATCCTGGAGTATGCGGCCCCAGCATGGAGCCCGTACCTTGTCAAGCACAAGACGAAGCTGGAAAAAGTCCAAAGGTATGCTACTAGACTAGTCCCAGAACTAAGAGGCATGAGTTATGAGGAAAGGCTGCGGGAAATGCACCTCACGACACTGGAAGACAGAAGAGTAAGGGGGGACATGATCACAACCTACAAAATCCTCAGGGGAATCGACCGGGTAAACAAGGACGAACTTTTCAACACTGGTGGGACGCGAACAAGGGGACACAGGTGGAAGCTGAGTACCCAAATGAGCCACAGAGACGTTAGAAAGAACTTTTTCAGTGTCAGAGTAGTTAGCAAATGGAATGCATTAGGAAGTGATGTGGTGGAGGCTGACTCCATTCACAGTTTCAAATGTAGATATGATAGAGCCCAATAGGCTCAGGAATCTGTACACCAGTTGATTGACGGTTGAGAGGCGGGACCAAAGAGCCAGAGCTCAACCCCCGCAAGCACAATTAGGTGAGTACAATTAGGTGAGTACACACACACACACACACACACACACACACACGCACACACACACACACACACACACACACACACACAAACTGCCTACCTGTCATACCATTCCCCCATGTCAAAGGGGAACTGCCTACCTGTCATGACGCGAGAAAGAGACCTGGGAATGGACGTAACACCTAATCTAACCAGGAACCACTGGAAGAGTTTGAGATTACCAGTGGGGAAGTAAGGAAGTGTTTACTAGAGTTGGACGTGACGAAGGCTATAGGCCCAGATGGAATCTCCCCTTGGGTTCTAATGGAAGGAGCAAGAGAACTGAGCCTACCACTCTCCATAGTGTATAACAAATCACTGGCAACAGGGGAACTGCCAGATATTTGGAAAGCAGCTAACGTAGTCCCGATATACAAGAAAGGGGATAGACAGGAGGCACTGAACTACAGGCCAGTGTCCCTAACCTGCATACCATGCAAGCTGATGGAGAAGATTGTGCGAAAAAAACTAGTGGAGCATCTGGAGCGAAGGAACTTTGTAACACAGCATCAACATGGGTTCAGGAATGGCAGGTCCTGCCTCACAGGGTTACTTGAATTCTACGACCAGGCAACAAAAATAAGGCAAGAAAGAGAAGGGTGGGCAGACTGCATATTTTTGGATTGTCAGAAAGCCTTTGATACAGTGCCACACAAGAGGCTAGTGCGAAAGTTGGAGATGCAGGCTGGAGTGAGAGGGAAGGTACTCCGGTGGATAGAGGAGTACCTAAGCAACAGGAGACAACGAGTCTGTGTGAGGGGTGAGGTCTCAGATTGGCGAGACGTCACAAGTGGAGTCCCGCAGGGGTCAGTCCTTGGCCCTATACTGTTTCTGGTATATGTAAATGATCTCCAAGAGGGTATAGATTCGTTCCTCTCAATGTTTGCCGACGATGCAAAAATTATGAGGAGGATTGAAACAGAGGATGATAGTAGGAGGCTACAAGATGATCTGGATAGACTGAGTGAATGGTCCAACAAATGGCTGTTGAAGTTCAACCCGAGTAAATGCAAAGTAATGAAACTAGGCAGTGGAAACAGGAGGCCAGGCACAGGATACAGAATAGGAGATGAAGTACTTAATGAAACAGACAGAGAGAAAGATCTAGGAGTTGATATCACACCAAACCTGTCTCCTGAAGCCCACATAAAGAGAATAACGTCTGCGGCATATGCGAGGCTGGCTAACATCAGAACGGCGTTCAGGAACCTGTGTAAGGAATCATTCAGAATCTTGTACACCACATATGTAAGACCAATCCTGGAGTATGCGGCCCCAGCATGGAGCCCGTACCTTGTCAAGCACAAGACGAAGCTGGAAAAAGTCCAAAGGTATGCTACTAGACTAGTCCCAGAACTAAGAGGCATGAGTTATGAGGAAAGGCTGCGGGAAATGCACCTTACGACACTGGAAGACAGAAGAGTAAGGGGGGACATGATCACAACCTACAAAATCCTCAGGGGAATCGACCGGGTAAACAAGGATGAACTATTCAACACTGGTGGGACGCGAACAAGGGGACACAGGTGGAAGCTGAGTACCCAAATGAGCCACAGAGACGTTAGAAAGAACTTTTTCAGTGTCAGAGTAGTTAGTAAATGGAATGCATTAGGAAGTGATGTGGTGGAGGCTGACTCCATACACAGCTTCAAATGTAGATATGA